>NC_084663.1:19115452-19418483 GCF_028389875.1 Rhea pennata
ATTATTTGGAAAAAAATATTTTACATGCCAGTGAACACATCTTTTTAAAAGTAATATCCATCTTTAAATAATGTTGTAATTGCATTGTATATAATTTAGATTTTACTAAAGTAAATTACTTCTTTGCCCCTTGCAGTCCTACAGTAGTTCCAGTGGAGAAAACTATTGTTACTACTCTGCTGAATATATTTTATGTATTTTTATGGTATATATTGCAGGTTTAGCTCAGTTGGTTAGAGCATGGTGCTGCTAATGCCAAGGTCGCAGGTTCAATCCCCATATGGGCTATGCTGAGGGCTGGACTAGATGATCTCCAGAGGTCCCTTCCAACCTTACCATCCTATGATATTGTGTCCATGAAATTTTCAACCCCCTTTAATGCAACTTCCCAATAAAGAATGAATTGACCGCTTCTACAAGCAGAATAGCAGATCAGCATTGTGACTGTATATTAAAGAATTTAGGGTCAAAATAGATGCTTTTTCCCCCTACAATTTCTAGTGTAACTTACTGTTTTTTTTACATAATAATTACATGGTGCCAATTCTTGGATTATTTTTATCCAGCTATGGGAGAACTACTTTTTTCTTAGAAGACTGGAAACTGTGCTTAGGGGTCTTGATACATAACCCAACTTCTGTTTCTGGAGCACAGCGACAACCCCTGAGCAAGCTGCAGCAGAAATTAGGGATTTACTCCTTCTCTTCTGTGACCAAGGAACTGAGTGAAATTGAGTTGTGGGCTGCTTTGACAAGTGGCCACGAGGGAACAGCTAACTCTGTCTCCATGGTCAACATAAGGATAATATTCAAATATTTTTCCCTCCAATCCTGGGATTAGTGTCTGTTGCATACGGAAATTTAAGGTGTATCAGTTAGAATCAGTTTTCCCCTGAACTGCAAAAGAGCAATTGTCTTTTATCAGATAAGCCCTCACCAGTTTTACTAGTCAATTTTCGTGACTGGGAAGCAAGTTCTATAATTTTATCTTCTTTGATAGAACAAAGGCTTTCAGATTACATTTAAAAAGTTATAAAATACGCAAAGTATAGATTTATCCATTTATTGTTGCATCAGATAACCATAAAACCATATGATGTGGTGTGGAAAATGTGACAGTTACAAAATAAATCCTAATATATATGTTTGAAAGAAGGGCAGCTGCTAGACGTGATGTCATCCTGTCTTTAATGTGTATTTTCATGCAGTGCTTTTGATATTTCTTTGTAAACTGGCTTTCCAAAGTTAATAGACTTGACATTTTTTTGACACCTCTGAGGAAATCTTTGGTGGGTCCTCGGGATTCTCCTTTCATCTATCAAGAACTTGTCTACTGTTCTGTAACTGTAGATTGTTTAATCATCCAGAAAATTTTCTTTTTTTTTTAATCTTGAATAGCTAGGAGTGAAGTAGGGAATGGTTTGTAGCTAAACCTACACAGCAAGAAGGGCGTATATAGATTTAACACATAGGAAAGAATGTCTTTAGTGTCATACTTAACAGTTTGAAAGATAAAACATCTATTAATGCTTGTTCTAGAAGTATCCTTCTGTATAAAATCAGAGCTGGGCTCAAGCATGTGCGTATTTAAATATTCTCTTTGGAAATGGAGAAAAATACTAATTTTAATATATAACAATAACATCAAAAACATACAATTACATTTTACTGCTCTAAATTCTTTTTTTTTCCTAGCTTATTCCTATTTAGACTGAATCTAAGTTGGAAGTTCACTCTCAGTAACAGGCTTTGCGGAATCTTGTGGAACTTTGATAATTCCATTCAATTCTCAGTTCCTGTCTTATTTTATTGTGGAATAAATATCCCCCACAATTATGCCATCCAGATGTATAGAACACAAACTTGATCTATATTATAAATATAATTGATATGACAACTTGAGAGATAAAAAGACATAATCGTTTGTTTTTAGTTCAGCTCGTATCTTGCAAATTTTAAGTTGCACCCTACCTATTTCTTAGTTATAATTCAACAACAGTAATTTTAAGAAAATATTGTGCTCTTCTGGTGAAATAAAAGTATAGGATAGAGCAGACCACAGAGAGAGAAGTCTGTATTCAATACCTTTTAAAAGCAGAATAAGTATATGTATCTTAGGGGTATACAGAGTTTTTACTAAGAGGGAAAAGTATTATGCTGTAGACTCCTGTCCTCTTTCCCGTTTTTCAAAACATTGAATCCACTGATATTTAATATCCTGGCACTGCAGAAAATACTACTGGTGACCCTATTTATTTACCACTGACTATATTTTTAGCTACGCAATGTAGCCCAGTAACAGGGCTACCCTCTACCCTTCCTAGGAAAGAGACCATAGACTGCACGGGGCACTGAGCGCGCTGGGCGAGGGGCTGGTGCATCTCCCCACAGCTGGAGCCGGGCTGCGCTCAGCTCTCGCTGCCCAGCGCCCACCAGCAGCCCTCGGGCAGGAGAAGTATAAAACAAACCCAAGGTGATTCCAGGGCAGAGGATGAGGAAATCGCCACCATAAACATCCTACTTTTCCCAGGGAAGACCTTCGCAGCTCATAGTAACTGCCTATTCTCCTTAAAAAAGGCTGAGAATGTCAGCTTGAGGAGCCAGAGGCACGCTGGAAGAGTGAGCACACCACCAGGCAACGGGAGCTTGTTTTGTGTAACAACATGAGGGTATTATTAGTGAGGATTTTCTATATTAATTGGACAATTTGGACTATTAGTCTATTGGTATAACAATAAATCTTAAGTTCTGTGTATATTTTGTCTTCCCTTTTGCCCATAATACAATTTTGGGTGTAATAGAAGGTAACAGATATTTGAGGACTTAGCGATTATGGATGAAGTTCTAGGTTTCACTAGGGCTGTAGCTAGTGGTTTACTTAGGTGTCTCCTAGTTTTTGTCATGCCCGAAGCAAGCATAATGTTGCATTTCATACTGTTGTACAATACATGGCACTGCCGTTAAAGGTTCTGATAGATAAGCTACAATGGCTTTACGTGAAGTAGTGGAAGCCCTTTCTACTTTTGATAGTCAGTAGCACTTCCTCCAAAGAAGGACCAGAAGAGTAGTATCTTAATATCTGTTGGTGTCTTAGTTTAAAGGGCTGGCTTCCTCATTTACATATGCACTGTAGTTTAGCTTGTGTGGTACATTCAGCCCCCTACTGAAACCTGCTTCCCTCCCACCATGATTACTTCACTTCCATCCAAACAAACTTATGTCCCATGCATTTGCAACAGCAATAGCAACAGCAAACGTATGGGACGATACATCCTTCCTCCCATCTGGTAACTAAACACAGCATATGCAGCCCATCTGCCTAAGACTGGCCTTCTGCATTTAGGTGCCTGAGGCTGTTTTGGACTACAAGGTAGGCCCTTCAGCAGTAGCTCAGCTTCTGTTTCTGTTTGTCATTTCTTCTTTAAGTAAATCACTTCCTCCAAATGAAATCCGCAGAAGCCACAATTCTCCTATTTATCCTTTGCTTTGAGATAAGACAGCAGTTTGCTGCTGGCCTCTGCTGGTGACAAATTACAGTAGTTTGCGCATTAGCTCTTGGACCATTCCTACAGTCCACTTGTTCTAGCAAGTACCTAAAATAAAGTCTCTGCTTCTTTTGACTATCTTGCATCTTTTGAGTAATAATGACAAAAAGAGATTCTTGTTCCTCCTTGTGGTTCAGTGCAGTGTGCCCAATGCACAATTGGATTGGACTGAATTTATGGCACCCTAACTTGCTGATAGTATTTCTCTGTGCAGCCACTGGAAGTGGAATCATCAACTTTGAAGGTGAGACAGTTACTCCTCAGGA
This sequence comes from Rhea pennata, assembly GCF_028389875.1. Classification (NCBI taxonomy): domain Eukaryota; kingdom Metazoa; phylum Chordata; class Aves; order Rheiformes; family Rheidae; genus Rhea; species Rhea pennata. The sequence continues at coordinate 19,119,263 of NC_084663.1, forward strand.
AAGCCTTCTTCATGTACACATGAGAAATTAACTGTAAAGCTCATCAGCCAGTTTTCTGTGCCTCGTGTAGACAAGCTCTGAAACGCAAATGAATGCTCAGGCTACACATGAGAGTATATGTTATCTCCTGATATGCAGATCCATTTCTTGACAGAATTCATGGGGGAAACCCTGTAGACTTAATGGGTGAAGTACCCTCTTCATTTTGTACTAGCAATCTCTCTCCTCAGCAGAAGTGAAATAGCAGCATGAGAACATACCCTGGATTAAGGCATCATGCCTGGTTCTTGCATTTGCTGCAATTCCTTATTTTTTATGTAGCTGAATTTCATCCTATATGTTTAAACAATCCTTTGAAGGGAAAACTTGTCTGTTTATATATTTTTTTTTTTGTATATGAATAGAGAAGATATTGTTATAATTGTTGTCTTACTCCCTGATTCAACTTACTGCTAAACAGATATGTAAGTACACCGGATTTTTATATGCATGTATTGTCATGTACTGTTAAAGCTAATGAAGGCCTGCACAAATAACTGTAGTCATCTTCTTAATGAAGTTTTATATGTCGTTTAGTGTATGGAGGTAAATGTTATTATTTATAACTTACTAATAGTTTAAACTTCCCAAATAACAACATTGTAGCTGACACTGTGCTGAACAGTTATTTCACTGGAAAGTTCATGCTTATGTGTGTGTTTGTAAAAGAAGAAAGGCTAGCTTGTAAAAACTATCTATAAATATTTTCTATAATAGGTAGCTCTCTCAAATAAAAATACAGCTGTAGTTCTAGAATTCACAGGCAGCAGGTATTTCACTATTTATTAGTTAGATTTAAAATCATATATGTTATAGTTATCTTATTTTGACATAAAATTTGACAGAAAATGATTAATGAAATATTAAGTATTTAAGATCTTCATTGAAAGATCTTGTGCAAGTTGATAAGCCCAAGCAATATAGACCAATTTACTTTATTTGAACTAAGAACTTAAATATCTGCCAATTTTGTGGATTTACAGCAGTAAAAATAGAACACACACAATTCTCCTCACAAAATTCTCTATTTATATGCTTCCAAAGACTTTTGAACAAACACACATTATTTTTAATATTTGACAATGAGAGCTTTATATGACCTTAATTTCTGATATGTTTGGTAATTTGTGCTTTACTGGAAAGAAAGGAAACCCTCCTGTTTTAAAAGAGTAAGATGCCTTTGAAAGACTGAGCTGCCTTGGGGTACCTCCTGTTTCAAAAGCTGTGTATCAAAATGAGAAAGGCATTTAGGGTGAAGATTATCTTTCCTAACATTGATATCTACACTTTAGTCATCTATAGCTGAGCTACTCACTCATAGGCTTCAATTTTAAGTGAATGGAGAGAAATAGTTTTAGGATGTGATTCCTCTGGCTTATTTTAATGTCTGCCTTAGGATGAGCTGAATGATGCCGATGCATGTCTGTTCATCTCCATTGTATGTAAAAAGAGCTTTTGATTTATACCTGAGATATAGCTGTTTACTCTACAGACTTCTATATCTGGTCAGAGAAATCCAAACATTTGTGTTAGTAATCTTTCATGAACATATACACTGTAATTTAAACCTCCATGCTCTGATTTGCATATGGTATATTGAGAATGGCACATATTCACAGTACGGCACATACCTATTTTCAAAGCGTGGTGATGACCTCTTCTGGGAATTATGGGAGTGTTGAAAATGGGTTGGAAAGCATTTACAGTAGCTGGTGAAAAGCTGGAGAGCTGTTGCTAGCAATTAAAATAATTAGATTTCCCCAAACTAGAATGATACTTAGAAGGGCTAAATATTATGTTTTTCAATCCTGCAGTCATCAAGGAATTAATCTATGAAAAGCAGGGTTATACAAAAGTAATTGAGACCAAGAGGAGGGGGACGTTAACAAGGGTGGAAAATGCTTACCTCTATAAGCCCAATCTGCAATGTGACAATGCACATGTATTGTCATTGCTAAACCTTTGCTGTTTTGCACAGTTGCTTTTAGTAGAGTTACTCCTTCTATGTAGTGTTGTAACTGAGGAATTCAGGCCCTTTTGTCCTACCAAACTGTCTAAAATCTATTGTGAATAAGGGCTTGAAGTACAAAACCATAGTCAAAGCTGAAAACAAACAAACAAAAACAAAAACCAAAAACCCACAGCTGTTTCAAGTGCTCTACAAATCAGAACTTATTGATTCTCAACATCTGTTCGGAAATTTTCAGTTTTATCCAGCTGTGAAATATTTTCTATTTTTTTACTGAATTAACTTCTGTTAGAACAGAAGAACTTCTGCAGTGATGAACTCTGATCTCAAAAATCTCACCATGTTTTGTCATTCAGACTGCTGAAAATTGTCTGAACTTCTAAATCTGACATGTACAGTAAATAATCCTTGCTAAAGAACATGTCCACAGATAAATTCATACAACAGTCTTAGAAGTCACTTTAAAATGGGTTGTGCTTTACTGGGTGTGGTCAAAACATATGCACCAATCTGCTTTATAGACCTAAATTATCTTCCTTTCCTGTATGAAAATGTGACACATTATCTATCTTTCTTGAACATTGATCTATTGCTTTCAACTTGCTACTTCAGGTCTAAAAGCTCTGCTTCTAAGTTACACTTTGGAAGTGTAAAATTTGGAGAATGAATTGCATGGCAACTGAATTGATGTAATTTAGAATAGTAATAATAAATAAACCCTATATAACTACCTTACCTTGGCATTTGTGCCTTGAAGAGTTGAAAGAATACCATGATAGACTAAGAACATAAAGTGTTCACAGCTGCAACAATTCAGGTTTTACAGAAGTGGTGGAAGGGTGCTTCAGCATTAAAAGTTGCTCATTTTCTGAATTAGTTTATTTTTAAAGACCATGTTTAGGAAAAAAAAAAAAAAAAAAAAAAAAGATAGTAAATAGTTCCATTGGGTTTACCAGAGCATTATACGATACAACCTGGCTGTTGTGTTTATTGAGATGTACAATTTCTTAGAAGTATCATAAATTATAGCTCTTTGAAATATAAACTTTTGCAGAAATATTTTCATTATATGATTTTGTCCATTATGGAGAAAAAGGTAATAAAAATAAGTTCTGAAATTGTCAGAGTCTCATTTATTCATTCTCAAAATGAAAGGTTCAGTTTTGCTCACTTTTCTGTTTAGAAATATAAATTGAAAATATGTAATTTAAAAAGCAAAAAAAAAAAAAAAAAAAAAGTGGAAACTTCTATGTGACTGAAATACCATATCTACTTGAAAATAAGAAGCACTTATTACATATCTTTTTCAAATTTTTGACTTTCTGCCACAACTAAGGTCAAAATTTGAAAAAAAAAAAATTCAGTCTGGATATATCATCTTCAATCCATCATTACAGTACAGTACACCATTACATTGCAGTATAGTGCATTACATGTGAATGAAGCATGCTCCAGTTCTCTAGGCTACATAATAGGTGGAACATGTTTTCTGCAGGTATTCTGCATAATCCACAGGACTATAAAAGGCCAAAGGCCTTATGTCCGCTTTGTGGTATCTGTCTTCCACCTCAGTTTAGTTTCTGGCACTCTACTTTGGTGGCTGTTAGCATGTTGGGTACTTTGGACTGTGCGCTCTCTTGTTATACTTCTACATATCCCAAAGCTAAAGCAGTTGTACTAAGTTTCCTCAGTATCTAATGTAAAAAGGTGTTACGTAAAAGCTGAAATTTATTACATTTATTTAATTTGCACCACCAAGTCCTCCTGATCAGTTGAGGTGAAGGGCATTTCTCCAGTGGGAATATTTTGTGATAAAGCTAAAGGGTGCTGCAGTCCTTAATGTTCCCAAATTAGAAAGTATATGATGCCAGAAAGAATGAGTGTTGTTTTTTAGGTTTGGGGTTTTTTTTTTAACCAGTCCAAGGGCATTTCATCTCCAGGGATCTCAACTAGTTGGGATTAGTGTTTCAGAGGCAGTTGGCATTCTTCCAAATAAGGGTGTTGAGGTTAAAACAGCGTGTTCTAGGTCAATGCATTTTACCTGTGTGACTGGAAAATAGCAGCAGATGTGAATGAAGTTAAAACAAGATGGTCTGGCACTTCGTGCAATCAATGATTATATGGAATTAAAAGCTTGACATATTTGATCAAAGGGAAAACACTTACAAATTTATCAGAACAGAGATGGCCAGTAATTGCTGCCACTACAGGCTTCTGCTTTGGAGGGCCAAGCTACAGCTGCTGGCAACAGAATTAACCTTCACTCTAGAGGCTCTCATGATGATTTAGATTTTGTAAGAATAGTATAAATAATTCTGTTTAAAATAAAGCCCATGGAAATCACACTGTGGCAATGCAGTTTTGCCAAGATGGAACTCTAGAATGATAGAGACAATGGGTTTTCGGAGAGGGAACAGCAGGGCCACTCATATGTGAGTGGTTGCACTGAGTCTGCCAAAAGAGATCTAATTCCATCTTTTTCTATCCAGCAAAATTATGTAGCACAAGAGGTTTTGTAACTGCAGAAGCATTAATTCAGATAGCCTCCTACATACTGCAGGGGAGAATCTAACTGTGCACTGGGAAATGCTAGAGAAAACAGAAATGTAAGCTAAACTCACAGATAATAACTTCAGTGTGAAAGGGTTTTTTTTTAAGCACTTAGTATTTAGCAGAAATCAGAATTTTTATGGTAGAACTGATTTTAACATCAAACTCCTTAGTGATTTCACACTGCAGAGTTTCTGTGCCGTCTCTCGTTGCGAAACAGAACACTGAGTAGGAAGACAGTGGCTAGGCAATGGCCATATTAGTGGTCTATATTAATTAGGAAGGTATGGGCTGTGGGGAGGCTCCTTTCCATAATCAATTTATAATAAAAAGACACACAAAAAAATCTTGTTTCTTGTTGCTAATATACCAGTGAATAGGTCAGCATTTTAATCCACAATATAAAATGAGAGGGAAAAGCAAATAAAATTTAAATTCATTTAAATTCAACATATTTGTATGTTCCTAAGAAAGTATTGATAAAGTGAATTAGTACGTGATTGGCTAAACTTTCAAGGGCCAAAGACGGAGAACTAGAAAACTGAAGGATCTTTATATGCATGCTCATAAATTTGTCTGACTTTTATTTGGATTTCTTTAGAGAGGCAAGAAATAAGCATGTTTTCTTTTCGAGTCTTAGTTTAAAATAAGCCCACAGGGAATTTAAATCCCAACCACAGCCTGGAACATGAAAAACAAAAAGTATTTTTCATCTCAAGGTAGAATTGTATCTCCATGTTTTCTGATGTTCTAATGTAACATAGGGGTCACTGGAATTTTCATAGCAATGCAAATAACAAGTAGTCAAAGCAATTAAAGTCTACACTGAATAAAGCATTGACATCTATTTTTCATTTAACAGGAATGAAAAATGATAATAGTGTTATGCATTTGATTAGTTAAATTTTGCAATGTTTTCAATAAAAGAAAATCTCATATTAAAATATCTTCTAGAGTTTACTTTTTACATTACTGTTCTTATATTTGATAAACCATTGGAAATTACCCCCAGATGATGTTTACCTTTCATGCAGGTTTGCATACTCAGTTTCTTAGTCTGAGATGAAATTATAACAGTTAAAAATTAGTTTCTAGCCATTCCAAGTAACATAGAGGTGACATTGTATGAGAGTATATGTCTTGATGATCTACTGAAATCTATAAACACTGTCTTAGATGACGGACTTTTGACTTCCTGTTGTTAGACTGTTTCCCAGTCTAGACTTAATATCATATATTCTTCCTTCAGACATATTACTCTGTGAAATACCTCTGGAGCCAAAGAAATAAAAATCCACAAGATTCGAGTCAGTATGCAGGTGCCAGAATGACCCCCACAGGAAAGATAATACTATTTTCATAAAATAAATTCTAGTTAATGGTTTAGCATTGTATGTACCAAAGCCCTTGGTACTGCCAGACTTATAATGGGTAACTCTCTTATCTCTTATCATCATGACTTGTTTTGCGTTTAGGTACCAGTGCTTTGCAGACAATGCATACAGATTTTGATTTCTTTCACAGGATCTCTAAGTGTCCACAAACCAGTTGGCCACGACAACAAAAAGTGAAAGGAGGACAGGGCTTTAGGCTTGAGGCTAGACTGAGATATTGAAAACTAGCTCTTTATTAAAATTAAAAACTATGGAGTAAGGGCTTCAGGCCAATATCTCTTTAGTTAGCACGCTTTGGTTAGTTTGATGAAGAAAATTTGACTGTATTCCTTACCTCTCAATTCATCACTACACTATAGGTTGTGAAAATGAATTAACAAAGAAGCTCCTGGGCAATTTCTTCTTTTGGCCTTGTATTGTATCACCTGATATATGGGAAAGGTGCTGTGACAACATATCCCAGAAGGGTTTCTACAATGCCTGACTTGTTTTTCTGAGTGGAATATAAACTCATACAATGCAGATTTGACCAGCTTTAGGGGCAGAGACTCTGAGACTCTGAGAGCCGTGTCAATGAGGCACCAAGGGACCTAGGGAGAAATAACCCCATGCACCAGTACAAGCTAGGGGCTGGCCTCTGGAGAACAGCTCTGCAGAGAAGGACCTGGGAGTGCTGGTGGATGACAAGTTGACCATGAGCCAGCAATGTGCCTATGTGGCCAGGAAGGCCAATGGCCTCCTGGGGTGCATTAGGACCTCCTGTTGCCTGCAGGTCGAGGGAGGTGATCCTGCCCCTCTACTCAGACCTGGGGAGGCCTCATCTCGAGTACTGCATCCACTTCTGGGCTCCCCACTACAAGAGAGACATGGAGCTACTGGAGAGAGTCCAGCGCAGGGCTACGAAGATGATCAGAGGGCTGGAGCACCTGCCCTATGAGGAACGGCTGCGAGAGCTGGGCCTGTTTAGCCTGGCGAAGAGAAGACTGAGGGGGGATCTGATCAATGTGTACAAGTACCTGAAGGGAGAGTATCAAGGGGATGGGGCCAAACTCTTTTCAGTTGTCCTGTGTGACAGGACAAGAGGCAATGGGCAGAAACTGAAGCACAGGACGTTCCGCCTGACCGTGAGGGGGAATTTCTTCCCTGTGAGAGTGACAGAGCCCTGGACCAGGTTGCCCAGGGAAGTTGTGGAGTCTCCTTCTCCGGAGATCTTCAAGACCCGCCTGGATGCAACCCTGTCTGACATGCTCTAGGAGCCCCTGCTGAGCAGGGAGGTTGGACTAGATGATCTCCAGAGGTCCCTTCCAATCTTACTGATTCTATGATTCTGTGATTAAGGGGTAGTTGGTTGGGATTCTGGGGAATCTAAATTTAATGCTTCCATGAGTAGCTCTTTAATACTGAAGTCCTGTAGATCTGAATATTGAATTAATTGGATAATGTGAGATTCATATCATGTGTTTATATTTTCAGTTATCCTTCTTGGAATGGAGTAGAAGATTTGTCTCCTCAGACACATTTCCATGAAAAAATACTGCTGTGTTATACTAGGGAAATTCTGTTCTAAGATAAATATATAATGAATGATTACATTCATAATACTGGTAATATTGAGTTTGCCTGTCTTTTATTTTGCTTGTGCAAAGTTCTTATCCTCCTCAAAGTTGTTACATTGAAGAGTCTTTCTCCCTTTTAGCTTATACTAAAAAAACCCACCCAGCTCTTTGTTCTCGACATACACATTTTATCCTACTTGCTTCTCTTACTATCCTTATTTATTTATGACAGATCATCAAGTTTTTCGCTTTTTGCAAGCCACAGGAACATATAAATAAGGTTCCAAACAGATTTAAAAGATTAGAATGAAAAAAACAACTAAAAAATCAATTACATTAGAAATACTGTAATTCAGTGAAAGATTTCCTTTGCTCCCAGTCTGGGTTAATAATCATCCCATTTATTATATCATAATAGATAAAAAAGACAGTCTATTTAAATGTGATAAAAATCCTTTTTATAGATTTCACAATAGATGTCAAGGTCCAAAAAGAGGTTTGTTTTAGAGCATTGTATAAAAATATGTGCTCAAAAGCATTCTATAAAATAGAAAAAGTGTTCTACAAGATAAAAATGAATCAAGATTTTAAAAAGAAATTATATTTTCAATTGAGGAGCAAGCTATGATTCCTAGGCAAAGTCTAAAATGGTATGATTAAAAAGAGGAAAAAGAAAAAGTACTAAAAATAAAAAGTATTAAAAATCCATTTGTTTAAGTCCTGCCCATTCTTTGAAAATCATTTCTCAATATATTTCACAATATATTTCATTATATTTTACTCTGAACAGGATTATTGCTGACCAAAATAATTAATTACTTTATGCAAGTTCTAGGAGGAATTCTACAGTCACACCCCCTTTACATGCACAGAACTTGGCTGATTAATGTGACTATAAGCTGCTTGTGGTCCTTATCACAGTTTGATAGCCTTATCCTAGGAACTTTGCTTTTGTGGAGTTACTTGAATATGGAGTAAGGAATCTGGACTTCACCCAAAGTCTTTTGTGATTATATTGATTATATTTTCCCACAAACTTGACATATTTCCCTGATTAGTTAGTAATCACAGGATCGTGAATACAGATTCATAATGAGCTAGATCTTGAGATTTTTTTAAAAAAGATTCTCATATCATTGGAAAATGTTTTCTTTTAAAAAAATTCAGGTCAGGAATGATTATTGTCCATGTTTCTTCAATGCCAGCATACATTTATTATTTTAATGAGTACAAGAGTCTCCTATAGTCTAATTAAACATATAATAGCCATCACAATAAGTGTATCAAAGAGTAATGAATGTTATTGTACTGATAGTGAATTGTGTCCTGGGAATTCCCTATATCAAGAATTGAGTCACACTATATTTTAAAATAATATTACAAATTTCTTCATGGCTCCTATTGCATTGATGCACAGCTGCATTGCTATTCTAACAATGTGTCTAAATGAAGCGAGACCTAGCTTATGAAGTTTCTGCAGCCCTGTTTTCCAAATCTACGGCATATGTTTTAGTGTTTGAAATCAGTGAGATCTCCTTGTATCCTTCAATGTGAGAACATGAAAATAGAATATGAAAAGAGAAAATGTACTGAGACTGTAAAACTATATTGAGAATCTCAATTCTGATCTGGTATAAAACTAAGCCAAGGTTAGGGTTAGGGAACACAATCATGCAAAATGTGGACTTTGAGCTATAGTTTTTGAGTCAGTGCCAACAGCACTGTAAAAAACAACAGTAAAAGCAGAACACAGGTAAGAAAAAAAGACCAATAATGAAAAGGTCGTAAATGCCTAACTTATCCCCTCTGGCAAAACACCATAAGTATCACCCCACTTGTCCTCTCACTTTCTGACCTTTTTAGAAGAAAAACATATCCTTCTTCTCTCTCACTAGATACAGTTCAGTAACCCAGCCTAGTTAGGATAAGCACCTTGTATTTAACTGTGTTTATTTGCAAATGGAAAATAGCTTACATTTGTAGAGATTAAATACTTTTTTTAAAAAAAAATCTGGTGAAAATTATTCACCTTGAGATCCTTGCAAAGTATTTAATGGGCTAGAGAAAAAATGTCTGCCTTCATTTTTTAATGATGTTTGAAACATTTCCCACTCATTTATGGCTATTCCAAATGAAATCTCTGGTTTTTAGTAAATGCAGAAATCATTGACTTTTATTCTTTGTGCTTTCTGACTTTAGATCATTCAATAGTTACATTGGAAGGAGAAGAAAAATCCAAGAAGAAAATAAATAAAGAAAAAAATGTATTTTTAAAAAGCTTATTTTTTAACTATAAGGGAAAAAGAGCAAAGTAAATCCAATTCTAGGCATCTCATCCAATTCTCCACTGTTAAGTTTCTAATTGAAAATATTTCCCCAAAGTATATGATATTAGAGCAATGATATGGGTTAATTGAAGAATTTATTGGATGGGGATATGGAAAAATTAACATGCCTCACTGTGTATTCCAATAATTTTCTATGACAATCCTATGCAATCACTACAATTTTAATGCAAAATGAAGTAAGATTTTTTCAAAGTCAATTAAGGATGACATTTTCAAAATCCCCGCTGAGAGCTGGACACACAGAGTCCACTGGAAGTGGAAGAGAGCTGGCTTCCTGCCTTCCTAGAGCCCCTAGTGAAACACTGCATTTGCGGTTTTGTGGTATACAGTGCCTCGTGTGAGGACAGGGACCTCCGTTACACAAACTGCTGATTTAAACCATCCACAAACAAGGTTGGAGACAGGCATGCACCACAGACACAGAGCTTTGAAAGATAATTCAGCAGTACCCTAATTCATCTCTTGGCTTTTCTTCAAGTAGGGTCTATTTGGAAGAGTAAGATGTTGAGTGTTTCTTTATATAGGTGTCTGGGAAAACCCTATAATATGCCTATTTTACTCATTTTTTTAGCTGGACATAAGAAGGAAAGCCTTTCACCCTGGATGTTTTAAATATATTGCCTATACATAAAATTTTAATATTGATACTCTATTTTCTTTTTTTGACTATTTTCACATTCATTTTTGAGAAAAAAAAGGAGACATATTGGTACACAATATCATCTTAATTTTGTTTTCTAGTCAAACATAAGAAGAAAATCATCCCTGACTGAACTGGGAAACCAAGATACAGATTAGCTAAATAATGGCTGTTTTGTAGCCTTTTATTGTACTGGTATTTTTATTGTACTGCTATCATCTATACTTATATTTTACATGGCCTGTAAAATTAGTGCTCACTCTGCTTATATAGCGCCAAATTTTGTGATCACAGGGCTTTGGTTGGAAACGTTTACTGATTTTTTTGAGGAGCAGGGACCTTTTATCTTCATTTGTAGATGATAAATTTTTAGATGTAATATTTAATGAAAATCTTGACATATTCTTGGTATTAATTACATACATAAATGATAATGAACAGGGTTGAAATCAACTACATTAAATCATTACAAGTTTTATCACTGGTACCAGTTTTATTCTTTTTCTAATACACACTTACCTTGAATTTCCATCCTGTGAATTGTCCTTTCCCTTTTTACCCTTCCTATTAAATTCTATATTAAAAATTAAACATAGTTTGAAAGTTGACTTTTCACTTTTGCTACTTTCTTTTTCATCACAGAACTTCTACAGTGAAAGAAACTTCCTTAGAAGTTGGATCTTTCCTAGTTCTTGCATCGTATTTGACATGTGATACAAGAGAAGTGGCAGATGTGAATGCAGATAAAACAAGAAAGGTCTGAGATGGGGATAATTCCCACAGCTGGTAGTGAGACACTGCACTCTAGCACTGCAAAACATGCAGAAATTATGAGCTTGACATGCTTGGTCAAGGTGAAAACATTTGCAAATTCATCTGCAAAAGAAGGCTGGGGGATACTACCATAAGTTTGCACCCTGGAGGGTTTGGTTGCAATTGCTAGCGGCAATATCACCAATCCATCTCAGAGGCCCTTGCAGTTATTTAGCATCAGCAGCAGGATAAAAACTGAGCTTGGAGATGACCCAGTACTGACAAGAGTTATTGCCTTTGTAAATAGCAAGAAAGGAGACTTTTCCTTGAGGCTAAATGTCGTCATTCTGAAAAAAAAACAATAATGCAGGGTCAGATGTCTGTGTTAGGCACATTCAAGGATCCAAACTAACAAGAGATAGGTTGCAGGATTTGGCCCAGTGCTTCCAGCATGAGGACAAAAAGCCTGAAAATAGCAATTTTTCTTTATAGTTATGTATTTATTTATTTCAGCTGATAGCAACTATATTTAAAAAGATTATTATTTCCCTAATAAATATTTATTTTGGATATCTATAGAAAATAAGGATATTTCAGTAAATTCAAATGAGTAAATGAGTAAATTCAAACTAAAAATTTGTGACAGCGTACACAATTATTACTCAGACAGATGTATGTATGGCTTTCTTGGGCATATAAGTCTTACTGATTTTCTCTACTGCTTTCATAAATTGAATCATACATATATATAAAATAAAAAACAACATAAAAACATCATCAGATTCTTTTCCCTAATCTAAAACCTGAAGAAAATAAATCAAATGTGTTAATAAAAATAATAAAAATACATTTGCCTAAAAATAAGTTAAAAAATTAATGAAGTGACTATGGTCTCTATAGGTTATGATCTTAGGGCTCTGATGTCTAGTAGAATTCTCTAGAAGTCACTCCTCCTTTCCCTCGTAATTCTACATTTTTATTATCCTTCAGTTCTTGAATTCTCCCTCAAACTCCCTGTAACCTCCTGACCTTCTCTAGGTTGCCTTAGCTTTGCATACATTATCTACTCTGTCCCCGAGTCTGATTATTTTTCTCTGTATTAGGACACATTCAAGATAAGGCCATCACTATATAGGATGCCAATTTAGCTATTTGGAAAAGAAAGAAAGAAAGAAATAGATGATAGGACTTTAGTAAAGGTATGATTATGTCTTATTTTCTGACAGGTATGGAACAGGATTTGCATTTGGAGCCCCATAGCAATCTTGTGAAAACTCCTTTTGGGGTCTGAAGAACGTGTAGGGCTCAGTTCCTCCAGGAACATCTCAACGTGCTACCTATTTCGTGGGTTGCCTGGCCACACAGTGTGGGGATAGAAGAAGGGACGCAGCAAGGCTCCCCCTCTCTACTGTGCCTCTGAAAGGGTATTAGGAAGGAAGCACGCCTGTGCTGGGGTGTTCAAGGGAAGCAGGAACCCAATAACTATAAGATCCCAGACATCATTTTCCAGAGGGGGTTGAAGACATGGGGTAACTCCCCCCCTTACCTTTCTCTGCATCTGCCAAGTAGAACACAGGCCATAGCAATCAGTTCAGGATGCCTGTGGAGGTACGTTTGGTTCTTTATTTCTCTGTTTAATAGAAATGCCACAGCAGGGCCAACATTACATAGGGTACCTTAATTAGTTTTTACAAAGTGTCTTTGAAAAAAAAAAATTGCTGAGTACACCAGAAATATCTTACAGATAATGGGACATAAATGTACAAAGAGCGGTTCAAACAGCTATTTTATAGATACTATCAATCAGAAAATACCCTACTCTGCCAGAGTCTATTGTTGCCCCAAAGGGAGTGCTTAAATAAACAAAAACTTTTTTTTCATTTTGTTATTGTTTTTATTTTTCCAGCGGAGGAATTGTTGATGTACTGCACCTTCATTGTGCACTCTTTCTTTGTAAATTAAAGTCAGCACACTCAATTTTTTACATTAACATCATCCAAAAGAAAAATAATCCTACCTATACAGTACAAAATTATTATTTTTCATAATGACTAATGACAAAACAGACTGTTCCTCATTCCATTTAGCTTTTCTCTTTCTTATTCTTCCTTCTTTGACAATTGCACCATAACTCCTAGATCACTTTCACAGAGATATGTAAAGTGAATTTATCTTAAAAATTAAAGAAAAAATAGTAATAATATGTTTGAAAATGATCAACAGTCAGGGCACTCAAACCAGATGTGAGAGGATCAAGGCACTGGTCTTCCAATTGTGCTTTTTTAATTCTAAATTAATGGTCTAACTAAAAAGCAATGGAAAAAAATCATGGTTCATTTCATCTTATGTTTAGGAATGTTATAGTAAGTATGAAGAGAGTCATTCGATTGTAAAACTATTGTTTATCCTATGTGATGGAGTGCTCAGACATCACTATTTATACTGAATTGTATAAATGAGTAGTTCTTAGTATAACAAGCCCTTTTCTCATCTTATTTAGAGTAAGTCAGCAGTAATTCCACTGAAAAATAAAGCTCTCTTAACATTAAACATACATTAGAAATGCACTACATGAAAGTTAATATAATGATGATCTTCCAACAGATAAATTGAATGTATCTGACCTTACACAGATTTTTATTGCCATTTTCCCTCTTTTGCTAATCTATATGCAAGCTCTATCAGCTAAGATTTTCTTTGCTGTCCTCTAGATTTAATTAGTCACTAAACAAGTTCAGAAATACTTTTGAAAAGAGTAGAAGTAATCCTTCAAAAAATTGATGAGGATCTAGTGGTGGTGTCCTCTCTGAGTGAAAGAAGAAAAATAAATTATATCCACTAGACACTTGAATTAGAGGTCTAAATGTTTACTTCAGCAGACTTTATGTAATGCATATCTGTTCCATAAATATAACAAAATCTCAATAAACATAGAGAATCAGAACTCTTAACTGTTCTTTTATCAGAGATGGACTCTATTTGCTTAGGGGTGAAGTGAGTTGTGCTTCACATGCAGGAAATGTATTGAGCAAATATTGAGTAGAATATATTTTCCACTTTTTACTATTCAAATCACAGTTGGAATAGGTTTACTGTATTTGAAATTATGCATTTGTTCTGCTCTTGTCCCGAGTACAGTTGGTACTCAGAAATGTCTACTTTAATCAAGTCTGCAGAATTTAAAATGTTCTTGGTATTTTTTTCTGCATAACAAGGTAAAGCTTCTTTTAAAGCAGCCTGAGGAAAATGTATGTAGCTTTTCTGGGAGGAAAATATGTGCAGATAATCTGTGTTTCTTAGATTGAATCCCAGATAAATGTTTTAAGTTATCAATTCACAGATTCAAGGTAAAATTATTTAGTGTAGGCCTTTAGAGGTCTCATATTACATCATATTATGGAGTTGTAATTACAAACTAGGTATGGGCCTAATCAGATGTATATCTTCAAAGTCTGAATTCACTATTATGAACATGAAATGAAAATTGAAATCAAGATTACAACAAGAAACCTAAGAAGTATACTGCTAAAACCATTTTCTCATACAACCGAAAGCAGATGGAAGGGAGGAAGGGAGGAAGGAAGGAAGGAAGTTAGTTATACTGCTATAATTAATTTCAATCTATAGCCTTCAAATCCTTAAGGTATTTGAGTACATTAACTACACCTGGGAACACTTTTGGGCACTGAGACCAAGTGGCAGAGAATGGCCTGGGTCTATGATAATGCACTCTCTTAATCTCAAAAACAAGGAGGCTATATGCAAACTGCCTGTTAAGAGTAGTTCTTGAACGTTCTGGCTCCTGAACCATGCTCAGGAATTTTTTGGAAAACTGCTAGGTTGCACAAACAGGGAAAATTCAATGTAGATGATTGCAGTCCAATACCAAGGAATATTCCCTCACCTGGTTTATTTCATGGCATGGACATAGCATGGTAGTAGGCTATTCCTGAGATATGAAGAAAGATAATCGCGAAAAGCAAGCTTATCATTGGGCTTAGGTTTGCTATGCGAGAGTCATACATCCTCACTGAAAATGTTTTGGATCCATAAACTGGAGAAGGTAAAACATAGCAAAGACAGAATGGGTTCTTCTGAACATACAGAGAGAGACGAAACATCACATTTGGCCCACTGTGAAATGAGCATTTTTACTCTGGAAAAAGTACCTGTGAGCTGTTCTTGACTTGTGTATAACCTGTTTATGACCTGAAAACATAGACTATTTTGGCAGAAATATATTTTTCGCAAAATGAGATTATTGCAGATATTTAATTTGCATCTTGAGTTTAAATTGCATGTGTGATTATCTGTCTTTTAAATAATGATTGAAACACAATAATCTCCAGCAATTGGTTGTTACTGGAAAAATCTACTTGGTGTTGCATATTTTAGATTTCAAGAATGGATAAAACTCTTATAATACTGTGGGATACAGGTTATTGTAGCTATATCTTCTTGATGACAGGCTGAGCTACTGAAATAATCAATGTTTCTTCTGATCTCTGTGTGAGAGAGTGATTTATATTCCCTTTGAAATAAAAGCTGAGAACAGGACAAGAAAAGCTGTCGCTTTGCACTCTTTATTGCCCTCTTTGCCCTACCTCACATATCAAAGAAGATATTTCACCACAAGATCACATACTTGTCATAGGTGAGACTGGTAAAGAGTCATAAGGGCTATGTAAGGAAGCTAGAAGGACTTTAATGCCTACAGAGAGGTAGGAAGGAATGAAAGTGGAAGAAATAAAACAATGGGAGACTGCAGCTGTTGGACTAATGGGAAGTAGATTGCTCCCAGAGAACTCTGGGAGAAAGTCAGGACATCTCTCTTATAGCCATATCCTCTTTCAGCAAAATACAGTATGAAATATTAGAAGGTAGATTTTAAAGCAGATTTGCTGAGCTTTTTTTTCAAAGCAGATCAGAGGATTTACTCATGAAGTATTAGAACTGATAGGAATCATGCAGCAACAGCCTCAATTCTGCTTCAAAATGTCCCAGCATCCATTTAGATCTCCTAGTATTCTATAAACATCAGACAGACTTAGCAACATTAAGAAATTCAATATTTAAAAAGAAGATAATAGATTTTTTTCTTTAGTCTTAGTGCAGCGAAAAAAATGATTAGTGGATATTGTTTGTGAGTGCCAGCAATTGGCCTGGAGGCTGTTACAAGGCAACCTTCTGATGAAGGTTGGTTCCTAAGGTGGGCATCCGCAGTCCCTGTCTCTCAACACAGGGGCCTTACAGGTAGCAGTGGAATCCTGGCCAGAGCTTTGAGGTAGATCTTTTTGCATCTTTTCCTTAAATGAGCAAATTAAGAATAGAAAGAGGTTGCACTCAGTAAAAATATTTAATTATAGCAAGAACAAAAACAATTTGCTTTTAAAGTAAAGACAACATGGTTCTGCTGGGTAAAACATAATGAACTGAAACAATATCCTGGATCACTGGATCCTGGCAGAGTAGACAGTTCCCTCACAGCTTATACTCAAACAAGCATCCTTTAGCAGTCTTCTTGTCTGCAGTTGTTTGTCTACCTTAATGTTTTGACTAATGTTAGATAATATTCAAGATGTATGGCAAATTACAGGTACTTCATTTCCAAGAAAACAGCAGTGTTTGAAAAGAGGTTTTGGTTTGCAAAGCTTGGGTTTCCAAAACACATGCAGCAAGCTCTATACATTTTTCAGCAGCTCTCAATTATTATGTTTTTTGTTCTTTCTATTCCTTTACATACAAGACCTGACTATCCAATCCCTACTCTCAGGAGTCACTTAAATTTCTATCTATGTTACAGCCTTTCTCCTGCTTTGTGTCTGGCTCCATCTTCCTGCCCCAAACTGTGCTCCAGAAGTTTCTCCCTCTCTTCTCCTAGCCCACTCTCTGGTTTTATTCGTGATATCCTGAAGGTTCCCCAGACCCTGCAGTGCAGCTGTCAGGACAAGGCAAATAGGCAGACTTTTTATCCTTCCTGCATAGCCTCCAGCTCTGGAATGTTATACACAGTACATGGTGAACAAACAAAACAGATAAATAATTTGTCTTGGGGGTAATTCACCTAAACCCCCTATCACTCTAAATTCTGGATGCTATCCTGAGCTTTTAGCTTAGGCAGTGATCTCTTCTGTGTTTGTATGGAGGAGTGGATGCTTAGTTATAGATTTAATGATATGAAATATAATTTTCAAAATGCAAGAAATTATTTACAGATTAAAAGCCTGCTTCACCAGTCTACAGAGGGCAATTCTATTAACTAGTTGACTGCTTAATAGAATCAATTGGTAAACCAACAGACTGACATACCATCAAAATACTGGCTATTTAGTCATTAGAGAGTTGTGGGTTTGGGGTTTTTTTTATTTGTCTAGCCGGGAAATGGCTCTCTTAAACAACACCCATAGGCTGGTGGAATATCAGTGTCTTTAAAGCTGTGCCTTGAGTAAATCCTTTCAGAAAAGCCAGAAAATGGCATGATTAGGTCAGGATAGTCTTATCCTGAGATCAAGGTCTCATTAGGTGAAAGCAAACACTTTGGAACACCATTTGACCTGTGGATTGCCTGTATGAGCATCTCGTCACCTTAAACTGGATTAAAATTTTATGGAGCTGAATTAAGAGTAGGTCATTTGGGGCTGGGCTTTCTTTTATTTCTATAAAGCTGTCTCAGAACTTAGCAACTATTTGATTAATCACTGTATTGTTATGCTTGATTTTACCTTGATGTTTGCCTAGTGTTAAATGATCTTTGGAGAATCTGGCAAACTGCAAGCATTTCATTTCCAATGAGAGAGAAGTACTGAAAAAAAGGCACTGTTTTCAGTCTTACATTGGCCCATAAAACAGAATATTGAAGAAGTATATCAAGGTGAGTTGCTCCCCTGTGTTGCCTAGTCTGATTTAAGAAGTAGCTGGTTTCTGAAAAATACTTTCTAGTGACAAACATCAGTTAGATTGTCCTTAGCATGCAATGAGAGAATAGGTAAGTGCCAGAAGTTTCCACCATTTTTGTAAGAATGGACTTCTGAGGTCCTCCACTCACTATTAAAGTAAAAAGTGGTGAAAACATTCTGTGAAAATCAGAAGAATACCTGTCTTCTTCTTCTTTGCAAAGAACATCATTGCAGTAGGGATAAAGAAAGCCATGAATTTAGGTGTAACATTGGAAAAATATGAGAGAAAGCAACACAGACTGTGTTGAACATTTTGAATACGGGACTATTAAATACACTACTAAAGTGACACTAAATTTAATTTTAATGTTTTTATTAGTCTGAACACCAAAGGAAATATATTTATTTTCTGGTCAATATAATGCATGTCAGTTCAATGCAGTCAAAATAAAAGTACCTACACAAAACTAATTTTTAGGAGAACATAGTGTGTGGAATACATTTGCATTAGGAATATAATTTACTGAAGAACATGTACTACCATGGTATAGACCCTGAACCTGCAATCAAGATGGTTATGAATAGCAGAAGTCAAAACCCCAGGAGGAAACATCTTATTTCCTTTCAGTTTCTAATAATATTCCTACCGAGTAGTATCTACAGTTTTTCTTCTGTTTGGTAATTCACTCATTCAGTTACCCTGTGCTACTGTTGTGGTAATAGCACTTACAGAGTGTAATAAGGACTCCTTTGTGCCAGTGTGAAAAAAAGATGGTCCCTTATGCAAATAGTTTACAATCTAGGCAGAAAGGTGAAGCCAAGCAAATTCTTGCCCAACATCTGTATATCCCTGAAGAAATGATGAGATTATGTTGATCAACATTTGTATATCAACGAACAATGGCAAGAACAGATTGTCAGCCTGCTGTCAAATTTTCCATAGGCATGATAGAAAATAATCGTAAGGCTGGAGCTGAAGGTTTAAATGCAGTACTTTTGCCCAAAGATCATCCCTGATGATGATCTTAAGCCTGAGAATCAGTACAGATGCTCAAAGATGTTTGCTTTGAAAAACTAACCAATGACTGTGAGATTTACTATCCTGCTGCAGATAGAAGTTGTTCTGTTACTGGTGAATAAGAAATATTTAGTAGACTAGAAAAACTGTGGATATGAAGACAAGAAGTGGAAAAAAGGGAGATATGGTTAAAAATATCGGAGAAATTGAAAAATTAAAGCCATAGAGAATCTTTTGACAGATGAAACAATGCCTTTGTAAAGTTAAAAAAAATACATTTTCAAAGAAGAAAACACCAAAATAAATATATATGAGTCCGTAAATATATACAAGTCCATTATTGTGGGCCTGTTAGATGACATCTAATAATTAAAAATCTATTAAGAAGATCTGTTAAGGATTGTTTAAGTCAAAACATTTTTGTAGAGTTTTTTCCATACTAATCTTAATTTTGAAAGGCTCCTGCTTTCCAGAAGATAACACCATTGAAACAAATACTAGTATTTCATTAGTAATTACAATATATTTTGAATTTTATTTTAAGCACATAGAATGACTAAGCTTTCCAATTTGAAATATCCTCAGCTATACAAAGGTTGATTGGAATATGAATAAATATATAAAAAAATACCCTTCATTTTTACCTGCAGCTTAAATTATTTAAAGAGATACATTTTTAATGGACACTTATATAATTAGTCCACATTATGTGAAACAAACCCATTTACCCAAGATAATGACAGCATGATAAGACTCTCTGATGCTGAAATAATGGAAGTCAATTGGTATAATATATATTTTAATTAAGTCGAGGTTAAAAGCTTGGGAGGAGTCTTTGAATAACTGACAATATTAAAGACTTAAGAGGCCAAAGTAGACTTCTTACGTGTATTGAAAAAGAAATTTCCACTATTATTTAGTCTAATAACTTGAAAAGATCAAAGGCCTCTCCTTCTTCTGTTTTCCATTCCATCTATTTATCCCATTAAATGTCATTAGATTAATCAACAGCTCTTTTAGAGTACCAGTTCTTCTGTTAAGGAAAAAAGAGGAGATGATAAGAACAGAGAGAAAAGTAAATGAGTATTTTCAAGGAGCAAATTTAGTCACCTCTATTTAAAAAGTAGGAACAAATTTAGCAATAATAACCTGTTCCCAACACAATGCCATGACTGAAGATCAGCCACAGATAAAAAAAGGAAAAAAAAAGGAAAAAAAGAAAAAAAAGAAAAAACAGGTCATAAATTTTCTCCCTTTTTGGTCCATTTTTACTCTCTAATGAATTCTGTCGACAGGGTCCTTTAGCAAGGCCAGCAGTCTGAGTTACACTGGATGAAATCCGTCTTGATCTATATCTTCCATGACACACAGGGTAGGCCATTTTAAGTGCTATTGGGTAATAACTAATAACTAATTACCAGATTAATTTGACTGCACTTATTGATCCAATGACAAATATAAGCAACTCTCCTCTGAGATTAACATGTTCCCTTCACTGGCCTAGTACAAGAAGAAAATATGCAATCTTTTTATTCAGAAAAAAATATCTAAATTTTAAGACATTCTATCATATGAGAATGATTGCTTTGCATGCAGCACAGAGGTTTCTTACTTTCCTCTGAAACACCTTATCATGGCAGTAGTTGGAAATAGATACACAAGGTAGTCAGATTTGGTGTGTTGAACCACGTCTGCCTGTTCTACTGCCACTACACAGAGCAAGGCAATGTGCAGATAAGGTGGTATGCAAAAACCCCGGCAAACACAACTGACTAAAACTGCAGCTCAGATTATCAGCCCTACATTTCTCAGTTTGTGATGCACCTCTTTCCGGAGAACCTGGGAGAGTTCTGTGAAAGAAACAGGGCATTCTCAGAGATCATACTGCTCCTGGAGTCGCAATCCCCTGCACCAGGGGAGTTGCTGGAGGACTCTGTGAAGAGTGAAATAGTTCAGCACAGCATGGTCGAAGAAGGCTGGAAGCTAGTCACTTCTCGAACAAAAAGAAGAAAGGCCCCCAATCCTCCTGTAGACCTGGAGTTACAGTTGAAAAACAGGTTTAGTGCACTTGAGGATGAGGAGAACCTGGACCTGACCTCAAGGGAAGCAACTGGGCTGTCTGACCCTGTGCCTTGCGTGACCACTCGGAAGAGGCGATGAGTGGCTGTAGTGGGACATTCCATGCTGAGGGGGATGGCACCTATCTGCTGACCTGACCCCTTGTCTAGAGAGGTTTGCTGCCTGCCGGGGGTGAGGATATGAGATATGTCTGAAAGGCTGCCAAGGCTTGTCCACTCATCAGACCCTCTGCTGCTCTTTCATGTGGGTGCTAATGATAGAGAGAGCAAACTGGAAACAATCAAAGAAGACTTCAAGGCCTTGGGCATGATGGCCAAGGGTCTGGGAGCCCAGGTGGTCTTCTCATTGGTCCTGCTGATTAGGGGCAGGCATGGGATGAGGAGTAGGAAGATTTTCCAAATCAACAACTGGCTACGTTGTTGTGTTGAAGACCAACAACTGGTGGGGAGAGATGGGATTCACCTCACCAAGCGGGGCACATTTGCCTTTGCAAACAGGTTGGCCAGCCTAGTAAAGAGGGCTTTAAACTAGGTAGGAGGGGAGAGGAGGGGGAGTGTCATACAGACAGGGTAGACAACAAAACACAAGCTGGGTTGGGAGGCCTCCAACAGGTGCATGCAGCTGGGGATGTGCGTTTGGGACACGGCTATGGGGGATCCCCGTACACCCTTCCTGGGAAACCTGCAGGCATGACCACCTCTCTGAAATGCCGGTACACCAATGCACGCAGCATGGGGAACAAACAGGAGGAGCTGGAGATCTGTGTGTGATCGCAGGGTCATGATCTCATTGCAATCACAGAGGCATGGTGGGATAGCTCACATGACTGGAATGCTGTCATGGATGGATATGTGCTTTTTAAGAGAGACAGGCAAGGAAGGCGAGGTGGTAGAATCACTCTTTATGTGAGAGAGCGACTGGAATGCATCGAGCTCTGCCAGGGGTGGAGGAGGAGGAGGAGGCAGTTGAGAGTTTATGGGTAAAGATCAAAGGGCAGGCCAGCATGGGGGACACTGTTGTGGGCATCTATGAAACAGTTTTCTGTCAGGGTCATGTATGTAAACCAAAAACAAGAAAAAATGCCCCAAAAATCCAGAGAACTTGATTCCCTCATTCCTTTTTTTTAAAGTATAATACTTCAAAATAGACACAATATAAACCTTTACAATAAAGCATTCTGTCATTCTTTAATACACAAATAGGAGCCAGACTCTTCTCAGTGATATCAAGGGACAGGACAAGAAGCAATGGCTCCAACCCTAAAATAGATACTTCCTTTTAAATATAAGAGAAAAACTTTTTTACAGTTCATGGAGTTTCCATGCTTGCAGATATTCAAAATCTGACTGGACAGTCCTGGAAAACCTTCTGTAACTGACTGTGCTTTAAGCCGGAGGGTTGGGCTAGATGATCTTCTTCAAATACATCTTCTTCAAATATATCAGCAGCAAGAGGAGGACTAGGGAAAATGTGGACCTGCTACTGAATGGGGCAGGGGCCCTGGTGACAAGGGATACAGAGAAGGCAGAATTACTGAATGCCGCCTTTGCTTCAGTCTTCACTGCTAAGGGCAGCCCTGAGGAATCCTGCAGCCTGGACGTGAGGGAGAAAGTCTGGAGAAGGGAAGACTTTCCTTTGTTTCAGGAGGATAGGATTAGAGACCTCCTGGGCAGGCTAGACATGCACAGATCCATGGGCCCGGATGAGATGCACCCACGGGTACTGAGGGAGCTGGCGGATGTTGTTGCCAGGCTGCTCTCCACCATCTTTGAAAGGTCCTGGAGAACTGGAGAGGTGCCTGAGGACTGGAAGCAAGCCAGTGTCACTCCTGTCTTCAAGAAGGGCAAAAAGGAGGACCCAGGCAACTCTAGGCCCATCAGCCTCACCTCTATCCCTGGAAAGGTGATGGAACAGCTCCTTCTGGATGTCATCTCCAGGCATATGGAGGAGAAGAAGGTGATCAGGAGTAGCCAGCATGGATTCACCAAGGGGAAATCGTGCTTAACCAATCTGATAGCCTTCTCTGATGGAATGATTGGGTGGATAGGTGAGGGCAGAGCAGTGGACGTTGTGTACCTTGACTTCAGCAAGGCTTTTGACACTGTCTCGCATAACATCCTCCTAGACTAGCTCAAGAAGTGTGGGTTACACGAGTGGACAGTGAGGTAATTGAGAACTGGCTGAAGGGCAGAGCTCAGAGGGTCGTCATCAGTGGCGTGGAGTCTAGCTGGAGGCCTGTGGCTAGTGGCATCCCCCAGGGCTCAGTACTGGGTCCCATCCTGTTCAACTTCTTCATCAGTGACCTGGATGAGGGGCCAGAGTGCCTCCTCAGCAAGTTTGCGGATGATCCCAAGCTGGGACGAGTGGTTGATGCAGCTGAGGGCTGTGCTGCCATTCAGAGAGACCTGGACAGGCTGGAGAGCTGGGCAGAGAGGAACCTCCTGAGGTTCCACAAGGGCAAGTGCAGAGTCCTGCACCTGGAGAAAAATAACCCCATGCACCAGTACAAGCTGTGGGCTGACCTTCTGGAGAGCAGCTCTGCAGAGAAGGACCCGGGAGTGCTGGTGGATGACAAGTTGACCATGAGCCAGCAATGTGCCCTTGTGGCCAAGAAGGCCAATGGTCTCCTGGGGTGCATTAGGCAGAGTGTTGCCAGCAGGTCGAGGGAGGTGATCCTGCCCCTCTACTCAGCCCTGAGGAGTCCTCATCTCGAGTACTGTGTCCAGCTCTGGACTCCGCATTACAAGAGAGACATGGAGCTACTGGAGAGAGTCCAGTGTAGGGCTACAAAGATGATCAGAGGGCTGGAGCATCTGCCCTATGAAGAACAGCTGCGAGAGCTGGGCCTCTTCAGCCTGGAGAAGAGAAGACTGAGGGGGGATCTGATCAATGTGTACAAGTACCTGAAGGGAGGGTGTCAAGGGGACGGGAACAAACTCTTTTCAGTTGTCCCATGTGACAGGACAAGAGGCAATGGGCAGAAATGGAAGCACAAGAAGTTCCACCTGACCGTGAGGGGGAATTTCTTCCCTGTGAGAGTGACGGAGCCCTGGCACAGGTTGCCCAGAGAAGTTGTGGAGTCTCCTTCTCTGGAGATCTTCAAGGCCCGCCTGGATGCAACCCTGTCTAACATGCTGTAGGTGACACTGCTGAGCGGGGAGGTTGGACTAGATGATCTCCAGAGGTCCCTTCCAACCTAACTGAGTCTGTGATTCTATGAAATGTTCAAATATATTTCTGATGAGATTTAGGCAACCATCTTCTATTTTATTCTGTAAGATCTTCCTGAGCTCAGAATTTCAGAGGAGATACAGTAATATATTCTGACCTTTACACAGGGCAATTATTGTAAGTATTCAGACTGTTGAAGAGAGAGAGAAAATCCACTTAAATCTCTTTAGTTTTCACAAGAATTAGAGGTTATGCAGGTTCGGCAAGTTTTGAGAATTATGCTCTGCAATATAGTCTTATACATGTAAAACTATTTCTACTTTCCTAGTAACTATTCACTTAAAAATGCAAAGTATTTCATTATTTCAGTATTTACTTTTTTAAATCTGTCCCATATTTGTAAAAAAAGAAGAAATATAGAGGGCATCAACTTCTGTCAAATGTCAGTTAATGTGAAGCAGTGCAGATAAGGCAAATGAAAGTCAGTTCTTTGGAGATTTTCTGACAAGCTGCATATAGATTTCAAAGAGTCCTGGTGAAATTAATGACTTTCATGTAATGCAAGGCACAGTTATAAGCTCACTGAAGTGGAACATCTGAATTCTCCTAAATGTATTAATAAGAGAGTGTTTATATATATTACAAACCTTTTCAAAGGTTTTCTTTACTTTTAACTAAAATATATGTAAAGTGCATTTTGTTGATTGTAGTAAATATTTAACTAAACAAATCTCCTAAATTCCCAGCTTGTAGAACAGGTGATACATAGAGAAAATGTATTTTATCTTTATTTAATCTCTTTAATGCTAAAAAAAACAATATTAGTGCTGATTTTTTTTCCTCTACTTTTTACATATTCTCTTTCTGCAGGCCAGCAAAGTAGAAGGAGAGTAAGAGCATCCACAGGTTTTGGGTTTATACATGTTATTGCTCATTCCATCTATGTGTTAGTCACAACCTAGGCATTAATCAAAATGATAGAAAACAGTGCAAATGAGATGGCATAATAATATAGTCTCAAATTAACACATTTGCTCTAACATTCGTTCACACAGAAAACCTTTCCAACTGTCAGATGATCCATTAGGTTGCTTAATGAGTTCTAGGGTACTTCCAAGCTGCGTATATTACTAGACCGTAGTGGCACAAGCGTATTAAAAGGCAGTGCACTTGCTGATTCAGGTCAGTGGTTCCTTGGCTGACTGCAGTCGGTTAACAGACTCCTGCCGTGGCAACACATTTGTTCAGGACCCAAGGTGATGCTCAGGTTAATCCCCACTGCTATTAAACTGGACCAGTAAGGTGAGACAGCTCTGGGAGTTACCAAGGGGACAATTAGCAGCTGGGTCATGACTGAGCAGAAATTCTCTTTACTTACTTCAGAGCAAAGCGTCAACGATCACAGTGTGCATCCACAAATATGGAGGGCAGCCCTGTGAAATCAGAGGCAGGAATTCAAGAACCCGGAAAGAAGATGAAAAGAGGGAGATGCCAAATTGGACAGGAAAATCTTGGAGTGCCCAGCCAGCGGTTCTGGCCAGTTCGCACTCTGACAGGATAGCGCTGCCAGGAATCTCAGCTGTTTGGAAGAGATAGTAGAGCCTCCAGGCTCCTGGGATTGTGGTACTGGTTCACAGGTCTACATATTAGAAATATGGAATTGTTTGAAATGACTGGTTTTCTTAAATCAATAATAAAGGGATTGTTTCTACTCAGACAGTCAAGAACTATGACTTTTAACCCTGCATCCCAGAATGAGAGGAACTTGAATATCTTGACTATAAACTTTTAATTACCATATCTACCTAAAAATCTATCTAAATCTTTTGAAGCACAATATTTGAATATGCTTGTTGTATGCATCTCTTTGCATCAGGGATGGATGTGACTTTTTGCTATTTTGCAATAATGTGTTCAACATGTCCTTGTTTTAGGAGGCAGAAGGTATTTTGTCCTTAAACTCATTATCTGATTTAGGAATAAAACACAAAATCTTTGAAACAGGACCTTCATAAAAACACAGTACAATACCTAGAAGAGTAAAACTTTGAGAGAGAGAGATTAAGAAGTAAAATATATAAAATAAAATGAGTTTTATAGCAAAGTTTATGCTGCACCAAGCAAGTACAAACTCATTGCCCAAAGCAATAGAAAGCTGATTGATGGTATCATGATGACAAATGAATTCTCATTTTGAATTCTGTCTGCTAAGTAATTAGTAATGTCATCAATATCATTACTAACTCTTCATTCAACTTCATCATCAAGATGTTCTCTTTACTCATTTTTCAGTTTTTCCTTTCTGTGATTCAGTGAGAGGCTAGAACTACAACAAGGACTATTTCTAGCAGCTACCCAAGGGAGCAACAAAAAAAATTAAGTTGTCAGACAGAAGTGGACTGTCGAAAGGCTGAATTACATTTTAATAGCAACTGCATTATGATACTTTAAAGCAGTCACTAACCTGAGCTTTGGTGTCTCGGATTTGTCAGAACTATATTTAGAAACTGATTTAATATGAAGAGGAGAAAAAAATCTTGAGAAATAATTAATTGTTTATTATTGGGGAAGTGACTGTGAAAGAAAGTCTTATTAAAAATCTTTTCTCATCTTATTTTCGCATGCTTCTGTCATGGAAAGTCACATTACCAGGTAAGATGACTGAGACATTGCCAGTAGGTATTTTCCACAAGCTTCTACTGACATTCTCCGTTTTCAAAATGAATCAAAACATTTTCTTCCCTTTGGAAAAAAAAAATAATCTGGAGTCCTTCTGAACAGAAAGCAGACAGATTTGAGTTAATGCAATTGGATTCCAAAATATTCAAAGCAGAAAGAGTATTTCAGTCAAGATACCCTTCAACATTTGTATCCCTTCTCCATGCTTTTGTTTGTGTTCTAACTTTGAATCGCAGTTTGAATTGCTTCAATGAAAAAAAAATGAAGAAAAGGGTTTCAATTTTCCACAAATATGATACATAACTAATTCTCCAATCTGGATTACTTTGTTTTGAATTGTCAAGTTCATCTGATCTCTCAATAAGATTGAAAAACATTTTGGTTTTGATGATAAATCATTGATCCTGCTTTGCTCAAGGCAAGACAGAAAAAAATATTAGCTTTCCACCATGTTCCATTTACATTTCAGTTAAAGATTTCAAATACTAGTCTGAATCCATCTACTCCATCTATTATGTTCCCATTAGGCAAATACTAGACCTGTTCTGAGATGTAAAGTCAATTCTCTTAGTTACACATTTATCACAATCAACTTTTGTCAGTATCAAATTGTAGAATTCCTAAAATTCTCTTCCTGTCGATTTCTTGAAGTGAATCAGTAGCAAAATGGAGTTCAGGTTAATGACAGACGATGATATCTAAATTCAAATTACATTTCAGTCTGTTTTGCTGTAGTTGTTGAATAATATCAGAAATTGGTCTAAACTAACATTTCAAGATTCATTAAAGATCAATTTTAGAGCTGCAGCATCCTTCAGTTTGGCTTATGCAGGACTATATCTGACCTACCGAACTCTAGAAGTAGTGATAGCATCTTCTTGCAAAATGATAGTGATTTTTATGGATTCTTTCAGTCTACTGGATTATTGGAATAATGGTCCTTGCTTGATATAAAGATTATTTTCTTTACTCCAAGTTCTTCTATTTCTTATGCAGTGATCCATATTTGGAGCCTTGTTTATTGTTTTGTTTTGTTTTGTTTTCTGACTCACGAGTTTTAAGATAGAACTCTCTTTTCCCTGAGTTTTTTTGAAGATTGAGAATATGCCTTACAGAGAACGAATGAATCCAACTCTTACTGCTTGTCAGTTCTCTGTTGACTTATTTCCGCAGGGAATGTTTTCAGCTGCTTCTTCAGTTAATGCATATATAGATATATAACAGGAGTTATAAGTGTTTGTCAAAATTATTGTCTTTTTGTGTCCCAGTACAGAAAGTCTTTAGAATCCCTGAGATTTTATCTTTGATTTTATTTTTTCTTTTATTCAGTCTGCTTTTGAAGCTGCTATTACAGTTTTTAAAATGTGTGAGAATATTGGGAAAGGCCTCTTCAAACAAATATAGATACATACCAATAGCTTTTTAGATGTGATATCCCTTTAGGCTAATTTTCAGGCCAGAACTTGTCTCTGAGCTCATTCATTTCCCTTTACAGGAGGTCAGTCCTCACCAAGCTTATTGTGTAAAATGTTTATCTGTCTGAAATCTCAACTTTTTTCTTTTCTTTTTTTTTTCCTTTGTTCTCACAAGAATTGATATGACCACCTGGAGATCAAAGGTTAATCTTCACTCAAGGGAAAATACTTTAATTTAGCTTTTGTTCTCACACATACTTAGCAAGAAAGTTTTAAAATGTTTGAACATGACAAATTTTTGCCCTTAGTTTCTCACACTTACATCCAGAATTGATTTTTAAATTTAAAATAGAGATTTTATTTTTTCCATTTGTACATCTACTATTACAATCATTCATGCACATATTTCTTCTACTATGGTTATTATCTATTTTATAGTGGAACCCACAGATGTAACAAGATCAGGAATCACTTGATCCTGGCCTGAAATAGTATATGATATGAAACAGATCCCATGAAAAAAAAAATGCATCCTGAGCAGATAAGATTCTATATGGGATGGAAGGAGAAGGAGAAGAATTATGCAGTGAGTGATTTAACAAGAATTAAATCTAGACCTGTGTCCTTCACTATTGTTTTTCAGTTATGGTTATCCTCGCCATGGTAATGGTAAATCTATAAGATATCTTTTAAAATAAGTAAGGAAGTAGATGCCTATCCAAAGATCGTAACCTTAATATATTTGTGAAAATATTCGGGAGATTCCAGATTTTAAAAAAATTGAAAATGGTATCTTACTACTAATTGTAAATTTTGCAAGAGGAAATCATGACCGAATATGAGATCTAGAAAAATATACTCCAAATCACAGCAAGCTTTTGTGATAAAATAATACAGATATTAAGTTCTTAAAGTAATTATTTTAGACACAATACATAATAACTTAATAAAAGCAAAAAAACTGTAGCAAAATGCAAATAGCATACCCTTTATTTCTAGAAATTCATGACTCAATTTTAGTCTAACCACTAGCTTTCAGGGAAGCAGCTGTTGGCTGGGCTGCTAATAGGCAAAATTTCATAGCAGGAGTTAATTGAGCCTCTTCTATGCATGCATGACTACTGAGAGGCATGAAAAGAGGGAAGCAGGCATAGCATGAAAGTAAATATTGAATGCAAATGTGAAAACTAGTAGGTAAAAAAACCAAGATATGCTGGACCATTTTTAAACTTTCTTGTTACACATGTAAGAGAATAAAGAAGATTGACACCGCAGGCCCCATGGCTGTTTCCAATCCCCCTGCAAATCACTAGCTGACAAACTCAATGGCCTGGAACCTGGCAAAGACAGACAGGCCGATAAAGACTCGGCCTAGGCACACAATTTCGTTTAGACTCTTTGACAAGCAACAAAGTGAATTTTAAGGCAAATAAGCTTAAGACAGACAAAATCGCCTCCTTGTTTTCAGCACAATTGGTATCCACTAATTTCAGTCTTGTTTAAAGCGTCTGCTTAACCTGAGGTTAACTGTTACTTGAAAGGTCAAGAGAGAGCTTTACAGTGTTTTTTTTCCCCTTGACATGAGTGTTAATGCTAGCTTAATTAAAATCCACTGTCATAGTTTGAAAGGGATTAATTTTAAACATCTCCACAGGGAAATCATAGTTTTTTTTCTGGAAATTTCCAATCTGAACTGGTTTCAGATAGCTGAAAGGTCCAGTTTTTCCCTACTGTCTGGAAGTTGGATGTCCTTATAAAATGTAAGGAAACTTATAGAAAGATAAGTCGTAAAGAAAAAGACACTAAAAAAGGACAGATTTACCTTGTAAAAAGAATATCTTGATTTACAAAATGCTTAACCTTTAAACAAAAGGAAAAATTGATATAAATCCCATATGTTGATATTAAGAGCACGAGCATTATTAAAAGGTTATCCTAGAATTTTAAACAGGCAGCGTTTTTAACACTGTAGATTCTTTCACTTTGATTCAAAATAAAGATCATTGTATGTAAGCCATCAATCTTAATATATAAATAAGCAAATAATAATTTTTGTGTTTAAGAATCTTCCTCATTTTTCTGGAGTACGGTAACAGCCAGTCTAGGGATTCATTTATCTTAATCCCATATTTCTGGAAACTAATAACGATAAAACTGCAATTAACTTCAAAGAGGATTCTTGTTAAACACTGAAATAAGTTCCTAAGAGAGTCAAGATCATTGGCATTTATCAAGAGTGCCATCAGGCAGGAAACCCATTATCTGACATTTTGAGGTATATTTCTACCACATTTTCCACCACGCTTTCTATGGTGCTATGGATCTGCTACTAGAGCCACAGACAACATAGCCAACATACTTAACATTTCCCTATAGTCTTTGCAGATGGAAGCAAATTAATATAAATAGTCATTATTCCCCGTCTGTCTTGAAAGGACAGGTAATAATCTGTCAATAAAGATGATTATACTCTGTTCATCACCTAGTAATAATGTAGCAATTAATCAAAAACAAGTGAATAAGGATACTAAGAGAATTTGTGCAAAGAACTATGGAGCTGGGAATACAAGGAGATAAAGTTCTTATGCAAAGAGTCATAGTGCCAGGAGATATCACATGAGGAGCTGGAGAAAAACATTCATGTGAGAAAAAATGATGGGAATGTGGCTAGACAACAGTAAACACAAGAAATGGCAGATATAGGAAGAAGCTAGGAATAAGGAAGCTGTGCAAAGCTCAGGTTAAGAATAGGCTGTGTCTGTGACAAGCAGGAAAATGAAGGAAAAGCTGAGATTAGACATGCGAATGGGAGAGACAGAACAGAAGGTACAAAGAAGAGAAGGATGAGGTTGTATGTTTGTTCATGAAAAACATGCTTATACTTATCGTTTAGACAGATATGGGACTGACTTTGAGGCTGGAACTGATTACATAATAGAGGTTATGAGTAATCAGACTATTAATAGCTGAAGATTAGGTCACTAGTCATTTGCTTCAAGAATCTCCAAAAACAATAATACTTTGAATCACAACTCATGCTTTCATTTTTTAAAAAAAGTCCATTTTTAAATTATGTGATGTCAGATATACACATTGCTAATCAACAAGCAACTGTTTAGTAGACGTTGATTGGACATTTTAGAATTCCCCTTAGTTCCTAGGCACCTAAGTATTGTTGAAAGAATATGGAATTTAGTTTTTTCCTTCAGTGTTGTAAATGTTTTCCTAAAATAAGGATATTAAATTTGATTTTTGGTCTCTTCAATCATTGGAACTAATCTTAGTTAGGATTTCAAGGCTTTTGAAAAAGATTTTGGATTTTACTGCTGGTAAAATCAGTTTACTGCTAGTCAAATTAAATGATTTATACTGTAAAATCAGAAGAGCAATCAGTTTAAAAAAGCAAAGTAGTCAAAACTTTAATAGTAATCTATCTCATACTTGTCTCCTAAGGGACTAATGCATCATAAACCGAATGCATGAAGGTGTGTCATTCCCAAATTTTGTCGATGCTGCTAAAGTTATAATTACATTTTGGGTTATGTTATGACAGACATCATATGTTGCACATTTCCTTATCTATGGGAGACAGAAGAGAGTTGTTTGTGAAGGTGTTGTGTCTTTCACTTAGTGAAATCAAGGCATGTGGACATCATGTTATGGTGAAGATTTGCAAGAAAACTTCATATTTCTTTATTTGGAAAGGATTATATTGTGGAAGATGTCATCACTAATTTTCTTTCCTTGCATAGGAAATACTAGCTTATGAAATTATTATTAACATATTATGCAAATTATAGTAACACCTAAGAAGGTCTCAGTTTGATAGGTACATAATAATAATAAGTGACAGTAGAGAATTTACAAACTAACCAGATGTGGTGGTTATGGTTCAAAAACTATCAGTTCCTACAGGACAAGTCTATAATTACAGGTATGTAAGTGAATTTACAAGAGTGCTAAAAGCAAGACCCACAAAAGCACTTGCGTATTTTTCTAGGTTTGTAACAGGCAGTCAAGCCACAAAAATTGCACATTTTCTTAAGCAGTTCTGGTTCTATGTTTACAAACGAAGGGCTGTCTATATTCCAGCATGGTGTAGGGACACAGAAACTATCTAGAGCTGTGAATCTCACTTTCAGTTCCCCCTCTCTATAGTGTCTGCCTGTATTCTAAGTATTTTCTACATTCTAGCATTTACTCATGACACAACTACATTATTTTGACCAAATAACTTGGATTATTTGAATTTTCAATGGGATTTGTTCTTTTCGATTTTTTTCTTCTAAATCTCCTAAATTCTTTTGAAAAATTCACTGCCAGATTACCAAACTCAGCAGTCCAAACCCTCATATTAGCAGGATTTAGCAGAAAGTCACCGAAGTCTTTTGAATGGACTGGAGTACAGCCCTACTCATTCAGCAAGGAATTTGAGACTCAGACTACCTTATAATAAAACATTCATAACAGCAACTTTGCTGAAAAATGTATTCCAGATGTCTTCATGTCTTCAGAAGAAGATATAACTATGTCTATATTCTTTTTTTTTTCTTTCTTTCTTTTAGTATACACTGAGGAACTAAAGGAACATAAAGTGACTGGCAGTTTCATGTATGGCAAAAAGTAGATTATTTTAATCAGTAAATAGATTAGGAATATTCAACCCTTTTAAATGAAAACGTTATAGTCAACATCATGCATCATCAAAGAGATGGAGTTGTTATTTGTTTTGTTTATACAGCTCCAAGGGGAAGGGGAAAGGTAGAGATACACACTGGTGAAGCATCAGCCCCAGAGTTTGGCTGGACATTCTCTGGCTATGTGAGTGCGTATAACTGTTTTTAATGTGCAATGGGAAATTCCTTATGTGAATTCTGACTAATATATGGAGCAGAAACATAGAATTTCAATGTTTTGAGGGAACAAGAGCAATAACTACTTAGCTATGCTAGCAATGATATGTTAGACTGTGTGGCAGATAGCAATCTCTCAGCCTTACATGGAAAGCTGAATTCCTTTCTCATATTTCTGCTTCAGCCAAAGCATTAATAGGTTAAAACTTCTGTGGCATTCCAATAGTAATGATTTGAAAACTCCATTTGGAGCTCGTAGTGAACCTGCAGCAGCATCTTGCCAGGCAGTTTGGTTTTCGGAGATTGGATAGATGACTCCCGAGTCACGTGGGGCACAAATGTAATAACGTTAGCTTGCAAAAGGGTAAAGCCACCTTCTGGTGAGACCCCCTTTCAGGTTCCTACACTGCTGCATCAACCTCTCTTCTTCCCTTTAGCTGAAGCACAGAGGTGAGGCATCTTTCCTCTTCTGACCCCCACGTGGCAGGCATAGCTGTTCGACAGATCATAGCTAGGGCGTGCAGTCGTGATTGGCATGTGGGATCACAACGTGTGACAAATGATCTGGGTCCGTACCATAAAAACGTATGGTACGGAAGTGTTACTGTGAGAAGGTGCAAACTGAAAGCTGAGAGTGTGAGTCTCATGTTCACTGTGTGAGACTCGAAAGGTCTGTTCATAACATACCAGAACATTTTCTAGATATCCTGGCTTCTCTTTTAGTGAGATACAGCAGTGTAATACAAGCTTACTGCCAAAGAAAGGGAATTAAAATCAAACTACAGTGTCAAGTATCATTTAATTTTTATATATAGATAGATAGATATAGATTTCCTTCTTTAATTCTAAACTGAACCTTGATTGCAAAGAACAGAAAAAAGTAGTTGAAAGTTAACATTAACCACAATAATACTAAATGTAAGCAGAAATACTGCAGAACTCCAAATAAGTATAAACCTAAAGCTATTGAAAAAGGTTGAATCTTGAAAATTCTGTTATATTCAGATACAGATATATTACAGATTATATTACAGATACTTTTTATGCTAATGTTTGTCTAACTTCTCCTTGAAATGATAGACTGAAAGGATTCCAGCTTGCATCTCTGTCCTTCCAAATAACATTAACAAAAAAATGGCAATTTATTTTTCCCCAATTATGTATGAGAGAAAATTAATTTCTAGACTGAAATGTCATGTTTAATATGCCAAGTTTTAGTCTTAACACAATTTTAAACATGAAGTTATAAACTCCATGTTAAGATATTTAATGAAAATGCTGACATTTTGATTTCTTTCTCTGGCATTTCAATTTATTATTATTTTATGATCTTGTCATTTTTTTTGTACATTTCTTTTCATACTTTCATTTCCTTTCTTCTTATCATATTGTGCTGTATATTGACTCTAAACAAACCAGTTGTGTCTATGTGAAGGCTGTTTCTTCAAGAAAAAAGCAACAAAAAACCCATCCCCTGTCCCCCCCCCCCCCCAAAAAATTCATAATTTGAAACATTTCCTTTTAAAGACAAGGTCTGGATTATGTTTTTAAATGAGGTGGATGAGAATAGCAGAGAAAAGGACCAACAAATTAGATATGTTGAAGTCTCTTAAGATCACCCAGGAAGAAGTTTTAAATTAATTCCAGGATGTCTAATGATATATTGAAATAATTTCCTCGCAGGTAGAGGCAAGATTGTCACAAAAAATGATATTATATCCTTCTTTATATCCTATAGATATCTTGTGAGAATCAGGATTATAGGAAAAAAAGACAAATAAGTGAACACTGTGATGCCATAATCATCAGTGTATTCAGAGGCAAAGATGATAAATTAGAGCTGTGAGTAATTCTGGTCTTCAGTTGTTAATAGTGCAATGTACCTATTTAGAGTTCACTTCTCTCTCTTTTCCAAATTTTTTCATAATATCTGGGTCAATGCACACATTACTTTTACAGGGAAAACCTTCTATAAGATATGGAACACCAAGGTTTACAGAAATGTTGCAACCAAGTTTAAAATGAAGGACAAAGCAAAATGGTGAGCCCAGGTTTTCCAGCGAGAGAAAACCCTGAGCCCGCTGATAGAGGGAGAATATCTCACACGCTAGGGAGGGCAAAATGTGCTTCCTTGTGTGCTATAATCCATTTCTTTTGCTGCCTCTCATATGTGGATATTTGAGATCAAAGAGACATTTAGAAAACTATTTGTCTAGATTTAGTTCCATAGGGATTGAAATGTTAGATAAGTGTCCTTGCAGCTTCAGGACAAATTTCTGTACTGATCCAGGCACAATCTAGCCTAAAGAAAGATGGTTAAATTTGGACTAAATATAGTTTAGAAATTGAAATGAATGGGACTTGAAAGGCACCCTTAGGTGCCTAAGAATGGATTTAAAAGCCTAGAGTTAAGCTTCTATTTTAGAAATGTAATAATTTATTTTGCTCAAAAAATAAAAAAAGAGCATAGCCAGCTTTTCCTAGTTATTTGTAAGGAAAGCTGTTACAGTGGACTATTCATTATGTAGGGACACCTACAGATAACTGCCTGCATTATCAATATGCAATCTATATTGTATGATCTGCAGGAATAGTAGAAAATAGTACACACCTGAAAATCATGAACAAAGGAGTTGTGGAAACCATTATCCTTTCAAGGCATGCTCAGGATTATCTTTAATTGCTTTATACTGCTAAGGGCTGGTCTAAACTATAGAGGGATTGCTCATATATATATCTGAGCAAATGCTCTGAATGTAGGTGCACCTTTTACTGATAAAAATGTGTTTCTTTGAATGTCGAATATACCAGTTTCCCACACAAAATAAACTACATGACGAAAGCACGTTTTTGGTCAGAATTGCTGTGTCTACATTAGGGGCTTTGGTCGTCTAACAATATCATTAAAAATTCCCAAATGCCTATAACTGACATTATTGTGCTAGGCAAAGTTTCTAGGGTAGACCCAAGGCATAGTTACCATGGTGACAAGGCAATTTAGAGTTATCTTGGTTATTGTAAACATTTCAGCTTAGCATAGTGTTCTGTTTGAATGTTCTATTGCAATTCAAAATTGCGAAGAAGGCTTAAACTGGAACCAGGCAAATGTATTTCCTAGGTGACAGTTGGCATCTAGAGTACGAAAGCATTTTTTCTATTAACATGCATCAGTTTCACGGTGGAAGAAAACTGCCATACGAAAACTCTGGAGTGTCCTAAGCATTTCAGTCTTCAAGAGAAATGGCAACAGAGATCATGTGTTACCTCTAGGATATATGCCAAGCATCAACTGTTATTATAACTGTTAAGGTAAATCCACATCTTAAATTGAAATCAGTGCAATTACTTTATGTAAACCAAATTAAAGGGAAAATATCCAAAGTTTTCCATAGAAATTCTGGAATACATTCAGAGTTTCTATTTCTATATAATTTATTTCTATAAATAAATAAATATTGTGATATGGTAGTGAAACTGGATGGTTGCTGTGTGCTGTTCTGTTTGCATTTTATAGCAATTAAATTTATCTTAATGATCAGTAATGATTTTGCTGTAATTAAAAGGATTCAGAAGAAATGCACAAGCACAGATTTAGAATTTTGAAAACTCTCATAATTATCCCTGATAAGGACTTGTTTTTAGATGTGAAGCATCCCAGAGTCATATTATTCTCTTGATTAACTTCATCTAAAGAAGAGAAATATAAAAATAACCAGCATCCCAGAATGTGTGTATATATATATGTCCAAAGAACAAATAGATTCCCTCTGTGGTTTGGTGGCTTTGTATAGAACTGTACAAAGCTTATATCCCATGTCCTTGATTACATGCATAAAGGAAGAAATATTTAAACGATGAATTAAGTTATCTAAAAGAAATATTGTACCATGTGCTAAGTAACAATAAATTCTGAATAACACCTGAGGGACCAGACAATATGCCATGATAATATAGAAAAAAGCAAACACATAATGACACAGATTGGCATGTGTTTGACAAATAAGACTGACACCATCTCAAAGCAGTGCCAGATTAGCCTACATAGCTTTGTAAACGATCAAGCAGAATGTTGTAATCGACAGTGTCAAAGACAGCATTCAGATCAAGCAAAATTAAAATGCTTGAGCAACCCAAGCCAGACTGCATTAATAAATCATTAAACTGTGACTATAGGAGACTCTGTGCTGTAGCATGATTGAAAAGAAGATTGTTATTTCCCATAGAGTTTGCTTCCTGTTAAATGGGAATATAATTGAGAAGCTTTGACCTGCTTCAAATTCTTGTCCAAAAATGGCAAATCTGAAGCAGCTCAATAACTACAAATCCCATTTTGTATCAAGAATGTTTCTTAATAATGAAGGTGATCCATTCAATTTTTTAAAAAGGTGGAGCAATTCCGCAGCTGAACAAAGTTTTGAGAGTTTGAATAAACACAAGAATAACGTCAGGAAAATACTTGAAAAAGTATGAACATTGAATGAAGTGAACCATACAAAAGGTAAATAGACAATGCTGGAATCACTTCTTCCATGCCACAGCAGTACTTTTGTAAATATGAAAATGAACTACACTTTTAAGAAATAGCAATGAGTAGCAATGAGAAAAAATCTAGCAATCCTTAGGATACAGATAAAAGGACCTAGTGTCCTCATTTCTGGAAGCATTTTCAGATTTCTTTACAACTCTCAGTTGACCAAAATGTCATCCTCAGTCAGGTAAAACCTGAAAATTTTAAAACCCATTAGTGTCTTAAAAAGAACTTTCATATATTGCAGAGTGTATTTGTGCCAGAGACCTGTATGTTTAAAATAAATTGTTCTACCAATTACAACTCACGGCAACCAATCCCTCAGTCCCACACGGCATTCTGAGCACTGTCAGGTATTCAGTTTCTTCAGCTTCCTCTGCTTTGAATGTGCTTATTCTGAATACGGTTTAAAAAGCCTCAGTAATTTATTCTTTTACTGTATCTAGTTAGCATTCAAACAATAGCTGTTTGAGACCCTGTGATATTTTTAACTAGAACCAAGAATACTTGAAATCCAGTCAACTCTGCAGTTAAATGACATCCATTTCATGCAACAAAATAGTCTAAAACTAAATGAATAGAGTGGCTGCTTGATATCCATTAACCTTGTCTTAAAAATGCAAATTCTCTATTATGGATAAAATGATATGCTGTGTGTTTCCTATAAAAGAAAAAGGCAGTGGACAGAAGTTAGATAGTGTTCTTAAACACAGTGTGTTCCACCACATTTTGGCATTTCTCTTCCTGTGTACATGATGGAATCTATAATGAGGAGTCATGTTCTCCTAAGAAACACTAGAAGTGCATTGCAAAGCTTTCTTGTAGTCATTCCCATGGAAAGTGGTGGTCAGATATAAGTATTATTGCAACATGGACAATATCATTCCAAAACATGGACCTTAAGGGTCAGACAATATGGGCACAGTGATGCATGTCCATCAGAGAAGACACTTAAGCTCTTCTTTCTTTTAACTTTCTAGTAATAAAATGTAGAGATTTATCATACCTATGGTGCAAACACATGGAATACAAAATTTAGTTGAAAAATAGACTGGTGAAATCCAAAGATGAAGTAGAAAACCGTGTATGGTTTAGAAATGTCATGTGTGCATGCAAATCCAGAGTGTTTTCTTCTATGGTAAAATTCACTGTAGCCTTCTGGTTTATTCTGTCAGGAATCAAGGTTTATTTTATACAGGTATAGAGAATATAACCTTCTCCTAGTTATGGTTGCAATAAATAAATTAAAATTCTGGATGGAATTACAGCCATGCTGAGGTAAGAACAGAGTGAAAAGAAAGTCCTCTGTGAGTCTTTTCCCAAGAAGTGCACTAAAACTGCAGAGTAACAATCAATAGATATATCATAGACAAACATTGGTCCTAAAAAAAAAGAACATTTCTTTACTTCACAATGAGTGTGTAAGAAATATCTAATCCAATAGGAAAATAGCCAGAGAATAACAAAAATATGCAAATAAAAAATACATCCAAGAGATAAATGCCATGAAATCATAAATATAATATAAGTTATTTTGCTAAAGCTAGGAAAGCAGTATAATAAAGAATTCAAAATACTGAAAGTATCTAATATGCAATCTAATATCTAATATGTTTGTGAAGCAAACCTAGCATCTCTGCAAGTTTGGGTCATAGAATCAATGAATCTGGGAACTCAATATTTTAATGCACATTTTAAATAGGATTAGCCATTTAAATTCTGTTTTAAATTATATTAAAATATTGTAATGCAAAAGCCTCTTTTTAAAATGTCTTACCATATTAGCATTTTAAATTTTAGATAATAATTATGTTTTTGCTCTAAAACATTGAAAAAAAGCATAGTTGCTTCATCTGTGTTATATTGTGAATGAGCTTATTCTGTGTTTTTATTTTTATCTGTCTAGTTTCTATGCTTAGAAGCAGCAGAAATGTAAAAAATTATTTCTGATGTTGGTCTGGGAAACTGCTTTCAAGGTCATGCAAAGTGTAAATGAAATCCAGTCTCCACATGATTACACCAGTGAGACAATATCCAGTTCTTCACATTGGCAATTGTGAGGCTTCTCAAGCATGAACTATCATATTATTATCAATTCAAGACCATTTGATAAACGTTCATTTTTCTAAAGTAAATAGTAGACTTAGATTCTCTCTCTCTCTTATTTCAGTTGATGCTTCTTAACTCTTAAAAAAAATTATCAAAAAATAACTAGGAAAGGTCAAAGCCCATACACTACCTATTAGCATTTTGCT
The DNA here is from genome assembly GCF_028389875.1 of Rhea pennata. Lineage (NCBI taxonomy): Eukaryota > Metazoa > Chordata > Aves > Rheiformes > Rheidae > Rhea > Rhea pennata. The sequence goes on from NC_084663.1 coordinate 19,159,406, forward strand.
GTTTATTGAGTTTTTATGCATGGTTTAAAACTGACTTACCACTGTATAAAGCTGAAATGCATTCATGCCCTTCAGGAAATTTTGTACATAAAAATTAAATTATATTATGAATAGTCAAGACAATAATACCCATGCTAAAAAGAAAGAAAAGTTGATTTTGAGACCTGATTGTATGTATCTGTGCCTTCCAATTATTCAGTTTTGCAATAGTAATTTTTATTCATAGATTAATAACTGTAATTACAATCATATTGTACATTTGTTTGTTTGTTTGTTTTGTCCTTCGCTAAGATTACAGAGGACTCTTCAGTAATTGACCTGCTTACACAGCACTTGTTAAGGTTAATGGGAGTTGGATGTGCACGCTGTTGCAAGAATAAAGCCCTTAATATGCTAACTGGTCATCCCTAGATCACAGATTATTAAAGTTGTATAGAGAAACATGGTCAAATCAAGTTATATAACAAGTGTTATGATAATAATATTTGGATAACTGAATTACCAGGCATGGATTTTTTTTCCTCTTTTCCTTTTATTTTATGCATATTTTTAGTATTTGTGAAAGAGGCTCAGTAGTAAACAATCTCTCATAATTTTCTACATATTTCACAGAGTAGATTTTAGTTAGGTTAGCTTGACCTGAAGATGTTGCTTCCATGGAATGTAAAAATAATCTGGGCCCTGTGTCCAGTTCAAAGAAATTGGTATTTCTAAGATTTGTGCTGGCCATTTTTCACTGCTTTGACTACCAAAAAAAGATCTTCATTTTGAGATGGAGAGTGGAAGGGTTTTGCGATAAACAGTCACTGTATTGAAAGCGCTATATATGAAGAGCAGGCTTTTAAATACATTTTTTCCAGTAAAGTGAACAAACAAATAATCAAACTTCCTCTTCAGCTTTTACTGATGTTCGAACAAGTGTCTGGGTCCTATTTGCATGTAGTTCTCTCAGACTTAGCCATTTAAGGCAATGGGAATTTGTATGAGATGAGGCAGGGTGAGCAGAATATAGGACTCGTCCCTTTTTTTTGTAACATTGTTGGAATCGGTACAATTTTTTTCTGAACAAATGGACAACATTATTTGAACTCACATAAGCTACTGAATCTACAAAAAGTCACAGTTCCTAGTGGAAAGACATAAACATATTTTATTTAATGATTTGACATTTGTGAATTTTCTGAGCATTTAAATATTTCATCTCTTTAAGAGCAAAGTTCAGACCTTGTAAGCTGTTACGAATTAACCTATAGTGCATTTCAAGAAGAATGGCTACTGGTTGCACTTTGTCAGCAGACTGAACTTTAAAAACATCCAGTTAATCTACAAAAGGTTTCACTCTTTGAATTTACAAATTAATAGCAAAAAAGCAATTTTGGTAACACATCTACTTTTACTGTTATTTTTCTGTTAACTGTTTGAAACTGGCTTCTGATGTTATATCCCAGAAACACTTCCTTTCAAACAGATAAATATACCTTATGCATTATTGAAGAGAACATACTTTATAATGCTGTTGTTTGGGAATATTAGGAAGTGTTATCTGACCTCAATATCTCATTTTCTGATGGCAAAGAGGTTAAATTAAACTCTGTATTCTGCATTCTCTTTCATCACCTTTCACATATCTGTCCCTTGATTCTACTCATACATTTTTTTATCTTTAGTGTCTCATTCCTTGTAGAAAAAGTTCTAATAACAAATGCAGTTCTGTTTACTGGCAACAAACCTCTGATATTCCATTCTTTCAAATAAAATGTCTTTCCATCAGATCCATTGCTCCTGAAAGCCACAGCTCAAGACCTACTTTTGAACAATGTGTATAATTATCCAGAAAACTGAGAGCTGAAATAGAATAAGAGTCAAACAAAAGCTAGAACATATGATGACAGATATTTTTGTATACATAAATAATTAACAGGAAAAGGACCAGTGGAAGATGTTCATGGTTTTATAGGTTTCATAACATTGATGAAAAATTCTGTTGCTTTCTACTTTCTTCTTATGTCATTTCTAGGCATAATAAAGGTGTTGTGGATATAAGTACATCAACTCTGAAGAATACATCACATTGCCAATTACACTATGTAATAGTTTTGGAAGCAGCAGCGAGTAAAATAGCCCAAACCATGTCTTCATCTGCTGCTGTTAGGCAGGGAAAAAGTTTTAGTCTCACATCTCAAATCCGCAAACAATTTGGTATTTTATATTTGATTTGAGACATGTTACTTATCAGGGTTTGGGGAGGTTTTTGTAACATATGGAGCTTTATGTAAACATACGATTCCTGTAACATTCCACAAAGAATTATACATAGAAGTTTGATAGTAAGTCTTCCTGTAGCATGAGGTTCTTCGAAAACATCACATCATCTCAGTTCCTGAAGTAAATTAAAAACAGTGTAGCATCTCCCATGAAGATGCTGATCTTTGTCAACCTCTGATAAACAAAAGAACTTCAAAAAGACAAGACCAGTGCAGCATAAGAACTTAGAAGAGTTAGTGTCCAGCTTTACCGAGTGCTAAGACCTTTCCAATGTTTAATTTTGAATGAATTGAATAGATTGGTTGGCACATTGATTAGACCAGACAATTAGAAGTCTATGCTCTTTTGGATCTAGACCTAAAACGTTAGATAAAATAGGAAACAGGAAAAAAGAAAGATTAGAACACTATTGGAGATTGTCTTCTCTTCATTTTAAAAAAGAGTTACTGTGTACTGCATAGTTTGACTTTCTGAATAACCTTTTCATCATCTCCATCAGGAGGCATTTCAGTAACCTGAACTAAAGATGAAAAATGTCTTTACCACATAGGATACAAAGTCATAATAAAGAAAATATTTGTATGTTTATTTGTCATGCTCCACCAATGAGCCCAATAACCCTTAAAGTAGTTACTACCTTTATAACAAGAACAGGAGAAATTTTTAATGAATGTCCTGCCAAGTTTCTTGGAATATTTCCCTCTTCCTGCTAGTATTCTCATTATTTGTTTGAGCCAGGACTGAATTAAAAAGGTGATAGGCATAAAGATGAGACTATAACCCTAGACTTTATTTATTATCAGTGGGATCAACATCCAGATCCATTTGTCTTTTCCTAGGTGATACAGAGAATTCAGAGTGACTTGTTCAGCTTCAAATGTTTAATTCATAGGTAGCCAACTTCAACTGAGATTAAGATTGCAGCTGTAATTCAGATATAATTTGACCTTAATCTCAGCATGAAGAATACACACCTTTTGTATTCTGCTCTGCCTTTTGTTATGTCTGTAAGTGGTGCATGCCCAGCTGACTGCAGAGAAATGTCTGCCTGGAACGAGCAGACAGATTAAGTCTACCCTTGTTTTAACTTGCAAGCAAGTCATCAAGCAATTGCAATGAAAGCGTCTGATACATCCAGCAATATCAGCAGAGATAACTGTCCTCTGATATCCAAGGCATCTCTATCTGTTTGATTTAGCTATATTGTAATCTTCACATGCTTCCACTTTTTTTTTTTTTTTTTTTTTTTTTTTTTTATAGCTCCAAGCAGATTTTTTTTCATTGGATTGATTTGTCATTGTACAATGGTAAGAGGTAACCCACATATTAAAAACAAACACACAAACATTAGTTTTGTTTAAGGAAGAAAGACATTGAAAATTTACAACATTTTGGTAGTGAAATGCCCTGTTTTGTCATTTTATGAAAATATTTCATTTTCTCTTTCTAAATTATTTTTGAAATGACATTCCTGTTTATATTTTGACAAACTATTTTTAAACACTCAGTATTTGGTTGTATTACAACAAAACTGTCTTCAGTGAATTATATTTCAGGAAAGCTATTTTCAGAAGAAATTTCAAAATTGGGTTATTGAGTTAGAAAAGGAATATAATGGATTTTTCAATGAAATGATAATTCAGATTATAACTGTGCATGCATTGTCTGAAGTGGGAACTTTTATTTCAGTGCTTAGTGATTGGAATGTATGAAAAAGTAATAGCTGGAATTAGCTGGCACTGTTTTTGGTATAGCTGTATGACTTGCAGGTTAAAATGAAGTTTATTCCCCAGATATGTAGCAGTTTAGAGCATGGTTACCTGAAGGCTAATATAGAGGCATATGCATGGAGCAACAGTACAGTTTCTTTTATGTGGTTTAATGTCAGTGTTAAAAATGTAGTGCTTTTTGTAAGCATGGCATTTTAAAGGAAAAGATGAGTTATAGTCATTCATCTCAGTTTTCAATATCTGCAGATCATAAAATTTACATTCTGTAAAAAAGAACAAAAAATAAAATTTAAAATATGACATTTAAAATATTTTCATAGATCAGTTACAGGATTGTCAAAATTATTCTACATTTTTTCTTTTGTTTTATTTTAATAATTAGTAAAAAGATAAAGAGCATCTTTCCTAAACATTTCACATTCGCAGAATACTCACTGTCTATCACATGTCACTGCATAGTTTTTGTGGTACTTGATATCTGGATCTAAGTAAAATGGTTTGTAATTAAATGACTAAGGACTGGCAGCAGAAGGGATCTTCCTGGTAACTAGGGTTAGAAGTCTGTACTTTTGTAGAATTTTAATATCACTTGAAGAAATCTTAGTGAAACACCTTCTAAAGCACAAGGTGACTCTCCCTCATTGAACATGATGTAGTAGATAAGTTCAGCAACATTGCACTGGAATTCTTTTTCCTATGTACTGTTTGTAGCTGAGCAGAGACCATTCCTCAGTAAGAGCCCAGCTTTCTTCCTGCATAGACACAGAATCCTTCCCTGCAAATAGAAAGGTAAAAAAATATACAATAATAAATAATAATAATAAAAGATATATAAACAAGGCTAGCATCACATCATGGCAACAGCAGGAACTGGGATATAATAGAAGTTCTTTTGAGACAGCCAGAAATGAGCTATACTGACCACGCAGCCAGTTTGATTGAATCAAACCAGTCTTCCTCCAGCGTTGATTCGTACTGTAGTATATAATGTGTTTATAAACAGAAAACTATGTAAGTCTTCATACATACTAACCTTTAAAACCCTTTTCTCACTCTATTTGGATTGCTTACTCTGAGCTTTCCTTTCACTCAAGGGCAGCTGAACGTGAAGTCGATTCATGCAAGATATACCACACAAGATTCAGCATCTACAAGGCCTATTTGTTGTGGTGAAATGAAATAGGCTTTGCTGATCTACTTTGAGGAGTAATAGACAAAATAGTCTTGTCACTGATTAAGAGCTCTTCAATATTTTCTAAAAATACATGAAAAATGTTTACAAGTTCATAATGGATTGGTTTTGAATTCAGAGATCGATAGTAAATAGGAGATCCATCATCCAACACATTAGCAGACCTCTGCCTGGCTTTTGCAAGAGGTTTATGATTTAAAAATGACTGTGTGGCATCTACTGTGCATTCAGAATAGGTGAAATTAGGCCACAAGCTTGTAATATAAGAATTAGATAAACAGAATGCTTTATTCCCTGTCCTTTTAGCAATTATCAGTTGACAGGTTTGTTCTAAGTGATTCAACTATCTGATTATGAAATAAAGGTGGTTAGTGTGATGACAACTTAGTAGTTGTTAGAAGGATTCATAGTACATTTATTATAATTAAAGAAAAATATTTTTAATACTAAGAACAATAGTGCCAGTAGGATGTGCATATTCTGTCTGCCATGCTTAAAAGGAAGCAAGGCTTTATGTTCAAGTTTAAAAGAATTACTACACTTATTAGAGAGACTTAAGCCAATATTTCTAGTTACCTAAAATCCTCTACTGGCATGGAGATTAGGAGGACCAATTTTCAGCAACACTCGAAGTTCGAAATTCCATGCAAATCAAGAGACTGCTTGTGTTGCTAATCACTCTAGCCAAGGTCACTTACTTGGGTGACAGATATTATTGTGAACATATTACTTTAAAGATGTTGCTTTGGTTTTTTGATTTTGTTTCTGTTTGCTCTTTTGGTTTGGGTTCCTAAAGGGACAGAAGAATCAGATGAGTGTCTAATCACTGACTTAGCTAGTAACAGATGATCAGTAAAGGCACAAGTGTCTTAGGCATCCAGAATTAGAGTCCTGAAAAAATTTGGAGTGCTGGATGCAGTAAATGACCATTCTCAGAGCTTAAGGAGAGCCAAGTGGAATATAAGCTCTGCCAAGAGTCTTCACAGCATAGAGACAGAGTGAGGCTTTGCAATTCCTTTCCCTACAGAAACTATGAGAAAGACTTTCAGGGAGATCTGAGCAAAATAGGTGGGTCTATACAGTTTATTAGTTTCACATTCTTTGTTCCTGTATAGCATCCCATAAAAAGTTTACAAAGGAACTGAATATCAGCTGTGAACAACTAATTTCTGTCTGAACAGAAGAGAAATGACTAATAAGCCTTAGATTTGTTATCTATATTTTACCCTAGTATTTCTGAGGAAAGCTTGCTTTCTAAGAAGAGCCAGGATTTTGCAAGTGAAATAGTATAACAGTCAGTGATTATAAAATAATACCAAAGGGTCACCTTTCTATTCAAAAGGAAACTTTTTTTTAATATTAATTAAAAATAATAGTGTTATTCCTGAACTACATCTGCATAGAAACAGTAAATCAATGACAAGATTTAACAGTAAATTATAAAAGCACATGGAATTTTCACATCTTTTCAGTTGACTGAAACATGTTTTTTGAAAGAAAATAATATTTTTCCTGATTCTGCAAATACTGTGCAAATGCATATAGAATATATACTCCCCTCCTACACACACCCTGAACCATTTTAGCTTGATTTGAACAAATTTTGATTGGATCTATGAAACAGTTTTCTGTCAGGGTCATTTATTTAAACCAAAAACAAGAAAAAATGCCCCAAAAATCCAGAGAACTTGATTCCCTCATTCCCTCTTTTTAAAGTATAATACTTCAAAATAGACACAATATAAACCTTTACAATAAAGCATTCTGTCATTCTTTAATACACAAATAGGAGCCAGACTCTTCTCAGTGATATCAAGGGACAGGACGAGAAGCAATGGCTCCAACCCTAAAATAGATACTTCCTTTTAAATATAAGAGAAAAACTTTTTTACAGTTCATGGAGTTTCCATGCTTGCAGATATTCAAAATCTGACTGGACAGTCCTGGAAAACCTTCTGTAACTGACTGTGCTTTAAGCCGGAGGGTTGGGCTAGATGATCTTCTTCAAATACATCTTCTTCAAATATATCAGCAGCAAGAGGAGGACTAGGGAAAATGTGGACCTGCTACTGAATGGGGCAGGGGCCCTGGTGACAAGGGATACAGAGAAGGCAGAATTACTGAATGCCGCCTTTGCTTCAGTCTTCACTGCTAAGGGCAGCCCTGAGGAATCCTGCAGCCTGGACGTGAGGGAGAAAGTCTAGAGAAGGGAAGACTTTCCTTTGTTTCAGGAGGATAGGATTAGAGACCTCCTGGGCAGGCTAGACATGCACAGATCCATGGGCCCGGATGAGATGCACCCACGGGTACTGAGGGAGCTGGCGGATGTTGTTGCCAGGCTGCTCTCCACCATCTTTGAAAGGTCCTGGAGAACTGGAGAGGTGCCTGAGGACTGGAAGCAAGCCAGTGTCACTCCTGTCTTCAAGAAGGGCAAGAAGGAGGACCCAGGCAACTCTAGGCCCGTCAGCCTCACCTCTATCCCTGGAAAGGTGATGGAACAGCTCCTTCTGGATGTCATCTCCAGGCATATGGAGGAGAAGAAGGTGATCAGGAGTAGCCAGCATGGATTCACCAAGGGGAAATCGTGCTTAACCAATCTGATAGCCTTCTCTGATGGAATGATTGGGTGGATAGGTGAGGGCAGAGCAGTGGACGTTGTGTACCTTGACTTCAGCAAGGCTTTTGACACTGTCTCGCATAACATCCTCCTAGACTAGCTCAAGAAGTGTGGGTTACACGAGTGGACAGTGAGGTAATTGAGAACTGGCTGAAGGGCAGAGCTCAGAGGGTCGTCATCAGTGGCGTGGAGTCTAGCTGGAGGCCTGTGGCTAGTGGCATCCCCCAGGGCTCAGTACTGGGTCCCATCCTGTTCAACTTCTTCATCAGTGACCTGGATGAGGGGCCAGAGTGCCTCCTCAGCAAGTTTGCGGATGATCCCAAGCTGGGACGAGTGGCTGATGCATCTGAGGGCTGTGCTGCCATTCAGAGAGACCTGGACAGGCTGGAGAGCTGGGCGGAGAGGAACCTCCTGAGGTTCAACAAGGGCAAGTGCAGAGTCCTGCACCTAGGGAAAAATAACCCCATGCACCAGTACAAGCTGTGGGCTGACCTTCTGGAGATCAGCTCTGCAGAGAAGGACCTGGGAGTGCTGGTGGATGACAAGTAGACCATGAGCCAGCAATGTGCCCTTGTGGCCAGGAAGGCCAATGGTTTCCTGGGGTGCATTAGGCAGAGTGTTGCCAGCAGGTCGAGGGAGGTGATCCTGACCCTCTACTCAGACCTGGGGAGGCCTCATCTGGAGTACTGTGTCCAGTTCTGGACTCCCCAGTACAAGAGAGACATGGAGCTACTGGAGAGAGTCCAGCGTAGGGCTACAAAGATGATCAGAGAGCTGGAGCATCTGCCCTATGAAGAACAGCTGCGAGAGCTGGGCCTCTTCAGCCTGGAGAAGAGAAGACTGAGGGGGGATCTTATCAATGTGTACAAGTACCTGAAGGGAGGGTGTCAAGGGGACGGGGACAAACTCTTTTCAGTTGTCCCATGTGACAGGACAAGAGGCAATGGGCAGAAATGGAAGCACAAGAAGTTCCACCTGACCGTGAGGGGGAATTTCTTCCCTGTGAGAGTGACAGAGCACTGGCACAGGTTGCCCAGAGAGGTTGTGGAGTCTCCTTCTCTGGAGATCCTCAAGGCTGCCTGGATGCAACCCTGTCTAACATGTTGTAGGTGACCTTGCTGAGTGGGGAGGTTGGACTAGATGATCTCCAGAGGTCCCTTCCAACCTTACTGATTCTGTGATTCTACGATCTCCAGAGGTGCCTTTCATGATTTTGTGATTCTTCAGAAGTGAATAAATAAATAGCTGAAAAAATAAGATATGTGCTTGTCAAGTCTCAGTCAAAACCAATATCACCTATGATGCAAACTGCTGAAAAATGAAAAAAGCAGAAAGGGGAAATGATAGATGCCAACTTGTCTCCTTGAGATGAGCAAAATAGGATGTAAATGTATATATATGTATAAGTACACACATATATATGTATATTTATCAGGCAACATAATCATAAAATAATTTAGGTTGGAAGGAATCTCTAGCCATCATTTGGTCAAAATTCCTGTCAAACTAGGTCCAATTTAGATCAGATTGCTCAGAGACTTATCCGATTGAGTTTTGAATATCTCTGAGGATTAAATATCTATAGCCTCTCAAAGCTATTTGTTCTAATACTAGATCACCCCTATGATGAAAATGTTTTTCCTAATAACTAGTTTCTCTTGACAAACTTTGTGTCTATGGCCTTTCTTACTATCACAGTGCAATTTTGAGAAGTGACTGGATCCATCTTCTCTATAGCATCTTACCTGTTACTGAAAATAGCTATAAGATCTCTAAGGTTTCTCTTTTTAAGATTGAATGAACCAAGTTCTGTCAATCTCTCCTTGTACTTTTTACTCCAGAGACCTCATCATCCTGACTGGCCTTTTTTCACCACAAGGGCACACTGCTGACTCATGTTCAGTTTATCCACAAGGACTCCCAGGTCTTCAGCTGCTAAACTGTTTTTTACCCAGTCAGTGCCCTACTTGTGCTATTGCATGAGATTATTTTATCCCAGATGGAGTACTTTGCATATGCCTTGCCTTTGATTAACTTCATGAGGCTTATGTCAGCCTGTTTCTCCAGCCTGCCAAGATCCTTCTAAATATCAGCCATATCCTTCTGTGCATTAACTGTGTCTCCCAGTTTGGTATCATCTGCCAACTTACTTACATTCCATCCCATCATTTAGCTCTTTTATTAAGACTTTAAACAATATACCTTATGGTCAGTCATCAGGAACCTCTCCTGATGGCCTTGACTTTTCAAAGATGATAGAAAGTGGCCTTGCAATGACATCATCCAGCTCCTCTATCACACATTGTTGTATCCCATTATATCCCATAGACTTGTGTATACCCAATTTACCTGAGTGGTTCCTAGCTCTGTCTTCCTCCACTGCTTCTCTCCCACAGCCTCTATTCTTCTGCTGAAAATTTATTTATAGAAATCCTGCTTGTTGCCCTTCATATTCCTAATTTCAAGTCCAGCTGAACTTTGAGTTTCCTATTTCCACACCTGCAAATTCAGATAATATTTCTATGTTTCTGCTTGGTAGTCCATCCCTGGTTTCACCTTCTGAGTACTTCTATTTGGCATTTGAACTCAGTTAGGAGGTCCTTGTTCACCCATGCTGATGGTCTGCCGTGTCTGCATGTCTTTTTGCATGTTAGAATGAACCATTCTTGTGCTTTGAAGAGTTCTTGAAGATCAGCCAGTTACCCTGGGAAGTTGCCCTTCAGGGCAGTCTCCCACTGGATTCTGTCAGGTAGATCCCTGAACAAACTGAAATCAGCTTTTCTACAATCCAGGGATGCAATTCTACTATTTCTCTTGCTTTCTTCTGTCAGAATCCTAACCTCTGTGAAATCATGACTGCAGCTGAAAAGGCTGCTATTGACCTTCACATCCCTAACCAGTTCTTCTTTATTCATGAACAGTTGGTTCAATAAAGTGCCTCCTTTAATCAGTTCATGAATCTCCTGTGTCAAGAAATTGTCCTCAACTCTAAAATTTTCCTGGATTGCCTCCCATGTTGTCCTTACAGCAGATATCAGGGCGGTAAAAGTCTCTTATGAGCACCAGGGCGTACAATCATGAGGCTACTTTCATTCTTTCAGTTGTATGAGGAAGCTTTGGACATCCAAATCTCCTCTCTCTCAACATGGAGAAAAAATATTAATATACAAATTCCTCAGAACTGTGCCAACACAGATGCAGACATACACAAGCACATAAGTGCTCAAACACACACACACACACACACACGCACACACACACACTTACACAAACACTTCTTAAGTTTTATCTATATAATCTCTCTTTAGCTCTGTTTGGTTCCCAAGGATGAACACACAGATTTAAACTCATGATTATAAAGGCATTTTTATTTTTCATCAGTCTAAAATGCTGTAGCTTGGTATTCTGGGTGAGAATGAATACTAGCAAATGAATGATGAAACTTGCTGTTTATGTTGTAACTGGTATTATTTCCATGTAACAATTGAATATTTGTAATAAACTCTCCAAAACAAAAATACTATAAAAGAGGAAAGTAAATAGGGATTTTTATTGTTTTATATATATTCTATATGATTTCCAGGTTGTTGGATTTTGGTGTCCTTCCTGTTGGTTGTTTTAGCTTGAAATGCTTTACAGTCTGCAAATGTGCTGACCTTTATCTAACGTGGCATTTTATGGGCAACCGATACAACTTGCTGTTTAGGTGTTTGTGGCCAAATTCACCCCGCTGGAAAAACATTGTTTTTAAGTCAGCTACAGCAACATGGATTTGGTCCAGGTAGCTTAGTACAGACAAATGGGAGGAAAAATAAGACACAAAAAACAAAAACAAAAACAAAAACAAAAAAACCCTCTCTTTCTCATTCAAGCCATTTGGCTGCAAAATTAAGGCCAAATATTAGTAGCTCTCATGACAGCTATATTCTGGTATGTATCAACCCATAAATTCATTAGATATAAAATTATTTTCCACCCATTAGCTAGATAATTCTTTTATATGAAGCATACAAATATAGTATGATGGACAAATTGTTCTCACAAGGGTCAAAATAAAATTGAGTCCACCACTGCATTCTCCTTGTTTGTGATTTTTATTTTTTGAGTAGTGGTATATATGAACATACATCTCTTGTAGAGTATATATAATTCCATTCACTGTATGAGATCTAGAAAAGCACCTCTTAGCATCAAACTGTTTTAGTATTTTGTGTGTTACAGAGAATTTCAGTTGTGTATTCCTAGTTCTCTTATCCTTCTTATAATTCCTCTTCTGGTTGCAATCATATAGATAGCTGGAATACATTTAAAATTAAAACTCCTTCTAGGAGGAATGCTTAACTGAGAATTGGAGAATGTGGCTAAAGATAGTTGAAAAGAAGCTATACAAAATATCGCAGAAGACTACCAGAGTTAGGAAACATTCAACCTCCACATGCAAGATAGGGTAAATGTAATTAAAATGATTTCTGCCCTGCAGTTTAATTACTTATCATGAACAATTTTAATAAATATCTACAGAGACTATTTCATTACTTAATAAATCTGAAAAAAAATCTGCCTATCAATGATAAAACTAAAACTCCTGAATGAAACCAAAGAAATTACATGCCTCTGTGAAGAACTGTCATTTTCAGTATGTCTAACTTGGAATTATATCAAATCAACAATATCACACTTTATGCTAATACACTACATGGCTCAAAGGAAGTATCGGTGTCAGAAGGTCAGAAGAGAGCAAGCTAGTGCTACCCTTCTGGGAGATTACATATCAAAATTACCAAGGACTGAATTCTCCAATTTGCTTGAACAAATCTTGACTGATGCTGAGTGTTTTAAACTTCCAGATAAGTTGATGAGACTGCCTATAAAAGAATTATTTACATACATGAGGGTTTCAGAAATGATCTTAAAGAAGAAGTCTAGGAGTAGATTACTTTGGTGGATTACAGAAAAAAAGGTTAATAACTATTCTGTCTTTAAGCAAATGGCTTAGAAAGAATTTTCTGGATTAAAATTCAATAAATAAATAAAGCAAAGACCTGCAAAGATCAGATGGAAAAATGTCAAGAGACATATGGCTCTTTTGGCCTAGCTTATGTCAATCTCCCAAAGACAGCTTGTTTGCAAAGAAACAAGGGACGTCCACAGTTGAACATATTTCATTTTTTTCTAACTTAATAGTGACTGAAGGACTATATACATCTTCTCATGGTCTACGTAACACTCAGACAGGTCCATGAGTTGGCACAGAAACAGTAGCTACTCCTTGCTTTATTATCACTAATAAGTAGACGTGGCACCGACTGCTGCTAGTGTTGAACCCGGCAAACAGATTTTGGCAATATTTGTGTCATATTTATTTGTATAACATCCATTTGTATTCCTTCTCAAGCTTCGTGTGTGTGTGTGTATGTGTGTGTGTATGAAGACTTCAGGAGAAAGTTTCTCAGTAGTTCTAAGAACATTTTTTTTCTTTTCTTAATACTATTTGTCTTATAATAACATTCACTGGCTAACATTAATACACAGTGCCTAAGTTATCTTTAGCTTGTCATATGGCTTGTCAAAAGTAGAATCAAGGCTAATATATAAGTGGATTTTTTTTAAAAAAAATCATAATTAATTAAAATCTAGCTTTTTTAAGTATGCAAGGACATACATATACTTCACAGACAATTAAATCAAGACAGTCTATTTCTAAAATATTTCAGTGAGAGGCCACTGTGGGCATCATCATGATATACAAAAGATCAAACAATTTTGTGGATGTTGTTCTTATACTCTAAGTGCATAATATAAGCATTTACAGAATAGCAAAAAATGACAAAAAAGTACAGATATTATGTACCTCAAAAGAAATGGCTTTTGATACACTTGATAATAAATCCCAGAATTATAATATAACAATCCCCTATCTATTACTATCTACTTAATTATGTTTATGATTGGCATTAGTCTTTTAATCCCATCAGGCTACAGTTAATTTTAAATCCTGTCTAGTAGAATACTTACAAAGAATGACATCTCATGATCTTTCATGTGTTACTGTTGTGCGTTAATTTTGAAACTAGAGCAGCCTTCCGTGAAGTTTTTCATTTTACAGAGGTAGAAATAATAAAAAAAAAGTTGTGTTTTTATCACCTGTTTGTAGTACTGACCTCTGTGGGTATTTCCTTATTTAGTTGAAGAAATTTGTTTTTCTCCCATGAGAGTGACTGGGAGTTTGTACCTTTTCTTCTGTTATTCCTCGCACTCTTGATGAGCAGTTTGGATTGTGATTATTGGCTGGAGGGGCAAGTTAGAGTATTAACTCTTGGAACTCTAATACAGTTTAGCCTCCTGAGGATATTTGATGTCGGGCTTTAAATTGTACTGAACTACCAGCAGTTCATCTCTGTGAAGCTCAGTACATACATGTGCATATGTTCACAATCACTCTTCACCTGATACCAATGAAACAATGCTGATTTACATCATCTATTATTTTTTTAAGGTAAAATAATACAATGATGTTGTTTTTTACTTGCATTTTTTTTTCTTTTACTGTTTAGAGGAGAGCGACTTTGATCTATATTACGTATAAACGATACCATAGCACGTTCGAGCTGTTTGTTTCTCAAGAGCGGTCAATGCCATCACATTGGTTCCCTTCATGATCTTCTTCATGGCGACTGTAAACTTTGACTGAGGGATATGACAGCAGCTATGTGATACCAAACCAGCTTATATTTCTGTGTCTCATTAGGTTTTTATTTTCATAAAATCCTGACTCTTTCTGAGGAGGAGTGGATGTAATAGGCCTCAGGCACAGGACTATAGGATAACTCAGGGTGGAAGGGATCTGAAACCTGAGTTATTCGTAGAGATAATGCATACAACAGTCTGTTAGAAAGTGCAGATTCCCAATGTAATGTAAGTGTATATGTTCCCAACTCCTGTACAACATTTGAACAACATGAACTCTACAGGTGCCTCTCAGTCTTACTCTCTGTCCTCTCTGCATAATTCTGATTAGTGAGAGAGAAGAACAAAGTGTGATGAATGCTTTTATTGGGGGGAAAAATGAAAAAAAGTCTTTTAGGGATTACATTATATATTTTAACGTTAATACTTGAATCATGTTAAATAAAATATTATTTTTTTCTAGTGAAAAGACCAAATAATGAATCAATTTGGTTAATACAGGTATGAATGATGAATGTTAAATAATGAAAATAAATAATAAGTATTTTTATATTAGTTTGTTTTAAAATTAATGTCTTATTACCACTTGGATGGGCCCTGGTACCCAAGAAAAAATGTTTTTCATTTTTCATATACAAACATAAAATTATTGCTCTCTGTTTTAGTATCCTGTATCTTCTGTCATGCCAGATAGATTAATTTTGTAAGGACACAAAAAGAAGGATTTTTAAATATGCATGGTGCTGGCATAACTCTTCATCACTGATTTTAGATGGCCAAAGCTATTATTTGGATGGATCCAGACTTACTTAAGTGCAATGTGATCTTGAAACTTGCATGCTGAAAGTGCTAGCTCTCATAAAGTAGTCTTTTTTTTTTCTTTTCTTTCTTTTTTTTTTTTTTTTTAAAGTATGTAACTATAGTGGAGCAAATTATATTCTGTTACTGATTTTAATTTTATGTATCACTTTCAGATGAGTAAGAGGGTAATGACAGAGTTCAAAAGGGTAATACTCATATCACAGTTAAGACAGGAAATTACAAACTGTTACTCTTCGGGTGATAATTCATTACTTATTAGAAAACACTCTGGATAAAGAAGGTCAGGTAGTGGCAGCAACTCGTAAATAGGTTTTGACATGTTTTAGCCTTCCTGCTACTAGCTCAAAAATATTAAAAGTGAGAAAGCAGTAAGATGTAGCTCTGGATATCTGCTGTTCTAACAAAGAAGTGCTTGGCAAGAGACCTGAGAGCAGTGTGACTGAAAGAGGCTTTACATGACATTCTGCCATTAAGATTTTGCTCTTTGTTCTTACTCCCACTGGACATTGAGAAGAAGTTCTAAGAGGCCTTTCAAGAGGCCACTGTAACAGGTGAAAACCAGTAGGGCATTGGGAAGTTCTTTATTTTTTCCTTCTCTCCCTCTTTTTTTTCTTTCCTTCCTTTTTTTTTTTTTTTTTAATTACCAATGCTGCTTGCACCAGGAAAGACTTGAAGAATGTTTAGCCCAGCACTAAGAAGGTTGATAATACAGGGACAAATAATTATTAATGAGAAGGTAGTTGCAGCTAATGCGTAAGTGTATTCACAATAGAAATTTAAAAATATATATCTGTAATGCTATAATTAAACATACAACCTCTGCTTACTGCAGAAAGCTCTATTTTTCTACTTAGAATATTCTGTTTGTTTTATTTACAGATTCAATCTGATGCATCATGTTACATTCAGTTTATTCCTAGAGGGTTAAAGGTGTTATTCAGGTCCAGCTGGACTGGATGATGTTGATAGCTCTATTAACGGATTGCTATGTTTAAAGCATCAAGCCAAAATAAGCAGGTGTGCCTTCACTATAATATTTTCTTCAGCATATGACCTGTGATCTGCTAATGTGTGCAGAAAGAATAGAATGTGAGCCATACGAGAATATGACCTTTTAGTAAGTAAATAGAATTTTAACACATTTGAAACTTGTCATCATGACTTACAGTTTGATCTTAAGTTATCAGTAGGAGGAACTTAACATTCCCAAATGAACTTGTACTGAACAACTCAAGAGAAATCCAAAATAAGTAAATCGCCCACAGCTGGCAAAATCACCTTCATTCCAACATGTGTTTGGTGTCATCTAACATGTGTGTATAGGATTAATCACCCAGTCAAGAGGAAGATGAAGAAAAGGTTGCTTAAGCCATCAGGAAATGTAAGCCTGAGAAGTTTAAAGACATACAATTTTAAGATCTTCAACAGAATCTGTGGTTTTCTTGTGGTAATCTTAGGTTTTCAGGGATTTTTTTTAATAGCGTTTCTGTTCATAGTTTCTCATCAATAAAGAATGATAATTGAAGAATGAAAATTCAAAGTAAAACTATATTTTCACATTTCATAATATATGAAATTGTTTGCATACATGTATATGTATGCATATTTATTTTATTATAATTCCCCAAAACAGTCGCTCCCTCAAAGAACATATAAGGCAAAACACTTTTTACTTTCTGAAGGTTACACCTAACCTTTTTTGAGATAACATCAGATGTAAGTATAGGTCTTAAGAGTAAAAATTGAATCAAGGCAGTTGAAAGAGCAAGCTTACAATACAAGATTAGTTTTAATTTGGACTGGCAATCTGACAGAAGTTGAAAAAAATAATGTCACAGTTTGAACTACATACCTTGAGTACAATTTTCAAAAATAAGTGATTTTAGGGACTACTTTTACAATTTCTTTTGCCTTGGGAGTTTCAGTGAAGCTCAGAGTAAGGATCTCATAAGACTAGAGTACACAAATCAGAGTTTCATAGTTCTTTAAACAAATTGGAGAGACTTTGAGTATATTCTTACAGATATTTTTCACTTGCTCAAACTAAGGGAAGTTTTCCCCAGGAGCAGTCAGAGTTTTTCTAGAGTCCTTTTATTCCTTTGTGTAGCGCCCTAGTTCCTTTGTGTAGCGTAACGAGGGCAGGGTGGCCTCTTGAAGGCTATGACTAGTCAGGAAGTTTGAAAGATGTTATTCCTTATCTTAAATGCTGTTTGAAAGAGGGTATTATCAGCAAGTAACAAGTGCATAGTAGCAAGACATGTCATTTGCTAACAAGTTATCATACATAGTTCTGAAATCTGTCACTAGGACCTAAGTGTTATACACCTGAAACAAGTTAAAAAACCCACCCGTCTTATCCAAGAGAGGTGAAAAAGTATCTTAACACTAATGATTAATTTTGCTTTTGCATGTCTATATTTATTTTATACCTTAGATCTCTCAATAGGAATGTAAGCACTAAACATTTTGTGTGTGCATGAAATTTTTAAAAGCAATACAGTCTACTATATGTTTAAAACATAAAGGCACTTCTAAAAGGTAGAGTAACTTCCATTAATTATGAAAAAGAGTATCAAGATTGATGGGGAGAATTGGGGAACCATAACACACTGCATTTGACTGCCCTTACTATTGGATCAAATGTCTTGGGAAAAGAAGCTATAGACAGAAAGATAGATTAGATCTCATCCTCATGCAAGGCATGACTGTGCTCTAATAATTGGGGAATGGGGAAAAGGAGACAAGGGAGGTTAAGGTGCTCACAAAGACAGAGAAGGGCAAGCTGCAGAAAATATGGATTTATGAGGAGAGACAAGAAGAAATGGAAAGGAGATCTTGGAAAGGAATGGCTGGGGTTGTGATAGAGCCTGAGCTTCATAAAGAGAAATGGACTAACAGAGGATACGGTACAAACCAAGGAGACAGAAAGCTACAGAGTGCATCTGGTCAGGGCATGGCAGAATCTTCATCTTCACAATAACACATCTTCACAATAACACCCTGTTACATGTAGGGCTTTGGCATATAACTAGGAGCCACGTGCATGCTTAGAGAGAGTGCAGTAGCAAAACCGATTTGGGGAAATTGGTTCAAATAGTGCCTACACATCTGAGATCTCTAAATTTGAGGGCAGCAATCATCCAGGCTAATGTCAAAATTCTCAGTGAGACTAATACACAGATCATAATATTCACTAAGAATCTTATTTCAAAGAAATAAAATACAGGAACATGCAAGCAAACATATTTTGTTACAGAGATCCTTAAAATTGTTGCTGGTAATGCAAGATTTCTACTACTAACAAAGAACTATATCTTTAGTCAGTTCTTTGTTAATTTAGCAACTCTCAGTTTAATCAAGTAGGAACTATATTTCCCAAAATCTTTCTGACAAAGCAGGTCCAAGAATCTGGAAGGTTATCCAATCGCAATTTGGAAAAACTTACAGCGAGGATGATTGACTAGAGGTAGAAGTTTCTGTGAGTGTCAGGAAAAAACAGAAACAGTGTGAGAGAGTGTGTGGAAGAGACAGAGCTTTATTTTCTCATGAGTAATGTGATCAGATGCATACACTTAAGCTTTCTAGTACAGTCGAGTAGAGTCAAGGACCCCGCTGTTAGGTTGGACCTTCTTACTTTCCTTCCTTCCTTCTTTTCTTCTTCTTCTCTCTCCCTTCTTTTATGTACTGATCTGATATTTATGTGAAAAACTTACATTCATTCTTATGGAGTTTTTTAGATGTACATGTGTTAACAAAAAGGGAGTCTTAGCTTAAGAGTACTATGTGGGGCAGTACCAGCAGAGAATGAAGATTGCTATTCCTCCTGGGCTGAGTCCTGGGACTGGCCAGTGGATGCTGTTCCTGGGAATACAAAGGAGACTCCAGAGAGCTGCTACCTTGGAAATCCTAGTTGGAACAGGATCTTCAAGAGCTAACAGAAACTCTTCCTGACTCTTCCTAGGTACTGGGAGTTGTCCACAGAAGGAGGCTGCATTATCACGCCTGGAAGAGGATTTGTACTATGTGTATTCCCATCCTGTGCAGACCACAGGTTTTGCAGTCCCTGAGCTGTACAGGAGAATGTCCAGTTGAGTCAGAAGCATTTGAGTTGGACTGCCAGATCAAGCCTATTTATTCTATTGCCAAAAGCTCCTGCCTGACTCATGCTTAAGCCTGACTGGGCAAACCTTACTGTTTGATGCTTGCAGCTTCAGATCTGACCCTCTGCTTCAGCTGGAGTTGTTGTGAGTCAGTTGATTGCCTGGGTGCAAGCTGAGAGCGCTGTGTTACATCCCTCACTTTTACTATAAAGCAAGATGAAGACCAAGCTTTGGGCATTTCATGACTCCCCCTGCTCATTGTTTCCTTTGTGCTTTTGGGAATAAATCTAACTCATAGCACATGTAGTCTCCAGGCTTGTCAAGCCTTCAAGAGGTTCACTGTGATCGTGCAGGAAGCTTTCCTCATTCTCCCAGGAGACTTTCTACTCTGTTTTGACTACAAAGGCTCAGAGATATCAGAGGGACTGATGATGACTTACAAAGAAGTAGAGAAAATAATCTTTGGAAATTTTTCACAATTATTTTTAAGTATTTAATGTTTCAGAAGATAAAAAATGCCCATCAAATGGCAAGTTTGTGGCCAGGCAGTTTCATGGAGGCCTTTAGAACTGATCTTGCTTGTTTTTTGTCTGCTTTTTTGTTTTTAATATTTGAAGTATAATTTCTAGTACCTTATCTAATCAGTCCTGGATACGGACTTCCAACTTTTTCATCCATTAGCCAGTTTTTTTCCCTACTGCTCTGTGTGATTTTTCCCTTTTTAACTTTGATTCCTTCACTTCTAATTATACTCTCTTGTATCAAGCTAAATTATTCCTCTTCATTCTTTGTGTTTACTGCCCTCAGATGTCTGTAGTTGTTTATTATGTACTCTCTCCACCCTAGCCTAATTATTTCACTAAACCATTTATCCTTTTATTTTTTATAATAAATAAGTCTATTATAATCACTCTAATCACTTCCACAACTCTTCTTTGAAAAGCCTTTTTTTCTGAGCTTTTCATGACTTGCAAAATGCTTGCTTTGTTTTTTTTCTTGTTAAACACTAATTTATATTTGATATCTTAGCCATGTAGGTAACCATCCCTTTATAATTCTTTTCATCAATTTCTAATAAGTCACTTCTTCTCATGTCAACTTTTTCTTTATTTGTAAGTCTATTTTTTACATCTTTTTATCTTGTTGGCTTAAGTATGGTTACTTGCCTTTTCCTTCACTTGTATTTTGTAGTTTCTTACTAGACAACTGCTGGATGGATAGTGAAATATAGAAACAGAGATGCACAATCCAGCTATCAGTGATTTTGGGTTCAGTGACAAAAAACACTTCTAGCTTGTGTATCCTCTGTGGGCACCTATCTGCTTTGAGTTCTGTGCTCTTTGCCATATGCATCACCTGCTTTTGTCTAGTACTGACTTCAATCCTGACATTATTTTTTTGCAGTCTCACTTTGTACACATACATACTTCATCTCCCATAAGGCTCACAGAGTTTGTTTTCTTTTTTGCATTCAACAATATCTCAAATAGTTTTAAAGCATCTGCTGACTGATGATATTCCACTGTGGAGCAGCTTGGACAAAATTAAAGGTGAGTTACAAAGATATTCTTGCAAAAGGCTTGATACATTTGCTGAAATGCAAATGAACTGTTCTCTTATTTCACTGATTGACAAAGCTATTACTTACTGAGGAGACAATGTATTGTAATTATTTTTTAAAAAAAGCCTTCTGTGAAATAAAAAGCTGTGACAATGTCTGTTACTAAACACAAATTAAAATGCATCTATAGGACTGTCAAAAGACATGAGCAGTTTAGGGAACAGAACAACTTAGCTAACCGATGTTGTTAAACAGATGTCCATTTCTGCCTACCTGTATGCTATTTTAAGTGTGTGCGATTGAATAAGATTTGTCAGACATAGGAAGACCTAGCAGTACTGCATTAGACAGAAATAAAGGTGGTAGGAAACACAGGTTTGACCTCAGGAATACACATTCTTGCAAATAGCAATCTCCTGGCCCCACCAAAATGTGAATTGTAATGTTTTCTTTAACTAGACAACGATTCTATTCTTTGAGCCTGTTTTGATGCGAGTGACTCTAATAAATGCTGAGCTTACTCTTGATTGTACAAACACTTAGTGCCACATCAGTCACCAGTAGTTTTTCGTCAACTCTCTTCCCATCTCCACTTCATACCTGCCTGTTAGTGGAAGGATGATTTTAGTAGTGATAGGTGAAAATTTCTACATTATTTTTACAATACATTCAGATTCAGCAACGTTAAAAAATTTCAAACATTGAGATTCCTTCATTCCTTTTGAAATAGCAAGGCATACTTACTTTTCTACATTTTCAGAAGAAAAAAATCTGTTAAATTTGACTTATTTCATTTAAAAAACTGTGATTCATTGTGGAGTTGATATATCAAAGGAAATACTCCTACAGATCTTAAAATATAATTTTTAAAAATTCATTAGTCTGTTATTAAAAGGGATTTTCTTTTCTCCAAATTGCCAGTTAACAACCAAAAGAAATATAAAATTCTTTCAATTTGTTCTAATTTCCTTGCATTATTGTCCTTTTTCATCTCTCATCCTTCAGCTCTAGAAACAAATAAGCAGACTCTTACAAAATAGGTACACCCAAACATTCTGATATTAATTTTAGACTCATTTGGATTCTTTTTTTAGAAAAGGTATGTGCTTGGACAGTATTTTCTAACTTTTTTATGTAGTATCCATTGCATACTATAATGACGACTAGTAAATGACAGAACACATTTTTTTTTCTTTTTTCTTTTAGCAGTTTCTCTATTTTCATTGAATTTTCCCCTTTCACGTACAGACCTCTTGCACTATACTTACAGCATTTCTGTATAATCAGGAAAAAAGCAGTTCTTTTTCTACCTAGCATACTCTGCATCTATTAAAAGTGAAGGTAGAAAATCACATCTGTATATTCCCAAGTAGATATGAATGAAATACTTTACTATTTGGAGATTAAAAAATCTACCAACACGCAGCATAAAATAGTCTTAAAACTGTATATATTTACGCTTAGGATAAAAACTGAGATGTACCCAGATATGTCTCCAAGCAGTGAGTTCTAAGATCAAGCAATGTATATTTTTTATGCAAACACATCTAATTGTGCTTTCAGCTAGTTCACAAGCACAATTCTAGTGTTAACTTCTATTTCCTTTTCCATAGCTACCTAATGGTCTTTAAATTACATTTAAATTTGTATAAATATGTATAGAATGTATTGAAAACTGACAAATGCTTAGGAAAAAAAACTATAATCCATATTATTTTTGCTGACCATGGATTCAATTTAAATAAAAATGTTATAGCTGCAAACACTTTTACTCACTGCAGGTATGGGTTTTGGTATAAGTAAAGACTGGGGAAGGAGGAAGGACAGTCTTGAAAGTATTTATCTCCCTAGAAAACTGAATAACTATGTCTAGTTGTCTGAATGTTTCTTATGTAAGCAAAGCAAGTAGAAAATAATGATCCTCAAGCCTGTCTATATTTTATCTATGTGATTCTACATGAATTACTAGGATTTTGGTCTCAGTTGCTCAACTACTACTACTGGAGAAGCAGAATTCAAACCCCGGACTCAAGTTTTAGAAATAGTGCATGTTTTTTAAATGTGGACATACAATACTTTTTAGATTTTCAGATCACATCAAGTTTTGTAGGCATTAAGTGTCTTCTATTTGCTTCTGCTCTAGCCCCAAAAGAAGCTTATGAAAGTCATTCACTTTAGCAATTTTTGGTAGCATGATTCTGCTGTTTTCACCTGCACTTTTAGCATTGCTTAATTATACACGACAAGCACTATGAAATGAATAGATAGTCACTTAGAATGATTCTGTAAATACCTTAAAACATCTGTGACATTAATTTTCAGAATCCAAATTAAAGGTTGATTTTAGTTCAATTAGATTTTAATTTTGTATACCTCTGCATATTGATTTTCTCAAACTATTTCTTCAAAAGAAGGAAAATAAACTAAAACATCAACTTGCAGAATCAAAAATGTACAATTCTGTTGCTTCAATGAAAAAAAAAATTACATGGATTCCTGATGAAGTGCCATAATAAATGTTGAAATGTGCTTTAAATATAATAGGTATTTCTAATACATGGAGCCAGAACAGTAGGCTGGGCAAATACAAAAATACCTATTTATTTCCCTGATTTAATTGTTTGTACAATCCATCAGGCATAAGTCTAAAATGTGAAATTCTTTCGGTGATGTGGTAAATGGATGTAGAAAATTTCTTAAGGCTTTGCACCAGTCCCTTCTACTTTTTAACAGACTTTTTGTGGAAAAAGAATGTTCAGAAAAGAAGAATTCTCGTATAATTGTCATACAATTGGAGGGGGAAAAAAGAGCTGAAAATTTCTTAAAATCAGCAGACTAGAGGAGGTATTGTTTTAGTAGTTCAGATTTCTTTTACTAGGTAAATATGGTGTGGTAAGATAGAATTTTATAGGGGTTGGAGTAACTACATGTAAGTGAGCTATATACTGAGAAGATACATGGGAAGCAGGGAGAGGAGGAAAGCTATCTCTTTTGTAGCACTTCACTAAAGTTATCTTTTTATACTTCTGAAATGGAAGAAGTTCAGTCTCAGTTTAATGTCCTCAGAGAGTATATGTTGTATTTGCACAAGAGTATTCGTTAATTTTGTGCAGTATGGATGTTCACCTATGATTTCATATGCCCAGCAAGTTGTTCCTTATTGCTGCAGAAAGAATTCATATCACATCCTCTTCCCCCATTTATGCAGTAGCACTCAGGAGGCCCTATTTATATATTGCTGTTTGTGTGGTCGGTTAGCACAACTAACTACTGGCTGCTTCAGCTCTGTGCATTCCGCTTAACAGCCACAACACCAGCTTTTGATGACAAGAGCAGCAATCTGCTGAAGTTTGAGAATAATCAGCAGCAAATATTGAGCTGCTCCCAAGAACATGAGGTCTTGTCTGCAACCTGTCACAACTGCTAAACAAGAATTAATATTTTACAAAACTACAGCTGGATAAGATGTGATAGGACACTTTGAGAAATCTGACATAAATCTATTTGTGCCATGGAAGTCTTATTCAGAAAGATTTCTTCATTATCTCAGAGCAAATGAGGCAAATGGTCCTGAACAGAAGCTGACTTTCTGGGGGTAGTCCTCAGGGTTTGCTCAGTAAGAGGCTTAAACTAGCATCGCTATAAACTGAAGAAATTCGTGCCAATGAAACCCACATCATTCAGAAAGGTGATCATCTTCAGTGAGCTTATAAGAAAATAACAGATTAACCATATTAGCATCATCTGACAAGACCAGTTATTCCTATCTACTCCTATTCTGTGCTGCAGAAAGCAATCACAACATACCAGATGTAGCTTCAAGGATGCTAAGTATCATTTCTACAGGAATGAAAGTCACATCAGATGACATTATTAAAGGACAACACTGTTAGAAAAAGTCTCGAGTAACAAAAAAAACCCATGGATAATGAGGTAAAGAAGCTTTATATTCGGAATGTCTAAGTCCTGAGCTCCAAAATACTTGCAGCAATGCTTATTAATTACCATGGCTGAAAAATTGAAGTCAGCCCTCTGTCTGGAATGAAGATAATCACTGAAGACACATTCCGTCATTCCTTTTTATATTACTGTCTCAAAATCTCATACTTACTATTTAATCTTTGAGGCTATTGACAGCAAATCTCTATCATGGGAAACTGCCAGACTAATACCTTAGGCCCTTTCTTTGAAGGAAAACTACATCTCATTTTTGGAAAATGTAGGTAAAGAATCTTATTCTGAACTGCAGCTCAAGATTGCTGCTGAGCTTGAGCACCTCTTTGTCAATGATGTCCTTAAGCCAGTCACAAAACCAACTGTACCAGCTGTATCTGTGAAGAAGGTAAGCACATTATAATCATAGCACTCATGGAAGACACACATCTAGTGTCGTCTGTAAAGCAACTCTTTGCCACTCAGGCTAGAGAATAACTCTTTAAAGTTTGATCCTGTTCAAGTGAATGACATTGCCAATGATAAGGACTCTGCAGATTTGTGAACATCAGTCATGGAACTGTATTAGCCAAGCATCAAATATGGGTTTTCTGATATTCAGGGCATTTACTAGCCCCTGATGTAAACATTAACTTCCAGGTGCTTTCAGGTGTTTCAGTACATTTCAACAGTGTACTGATTATGAGTTTATAGGAGGATAAAATTAGTAATCAATTTAAAGAAGTTTGCATTGACCTCTGATAGTCTGGTAGCCATGTCAAAAAAGAAAACGCTACAGGAAAATTGGAGCAGAGATTATCATCTTCTAGAGCTACTGCAGTTACAGACAGAGGCTACATAGGTATATATGCTACATAGGACAAAGTGAAGGGAATTTTGGACACCCTTCAGTCAAAATCTAAACCAGGATTCTAGATATTCTTTCTAGAATTTCTGCTACAGCTGCCAGCCACAAAAAGCAATGATCACGAAACCTTCTTAAGGTTTATTTGACAAGGCAGTTCCAAAGAAATGGACTTTCTGGTATGAAGTGAATTTCAAAAATATGAGTGACTGACACTCATCCACTCTGACAAACAGACATTGTTGATTATCACGTGTGATGTCCCAGTCTATGGCATTGGAATCAGTCCCCAGGATGTTATCAGATGGGAGTGAAGTACTCACCACTTACTATTCAAGAACTTCATGTTAACTTAATGAAACTATACACAAGAGAAGTACTTGCAATTGAAATTCTAAATGATGTCCATAGTTATAAGTTGGAGATTGATACATATCACAATTATGTTCTAGAAAAAGACAAGCTTACATGAATAGTTATATCCTGATGGCTGTGGAGATGGTCTTTTAGACTGCATAGATTTTTGTGAGACAGAAAATTAGGCACGATGAGCTGGCTGCTGATATAATGTCAAAGTAGTCTCACCTCCATCTGAAATGTTGATACTGAAATCACTCCCTGACTGGTCTCTTCTGGTCAGAAGTGATTGTCAGTGAGTCAATAAAGACATAGTTCAGTTTGGAGAGGGAGCCAGAAGGGAAATTGGTTGTTGAGTTTAAATAATTTCTTTTCATTTTTCAACACGAGTAGGCTGTGAATAAAGGATCTTCTTGTGCAGAAATAATATTACCCTTCCTGACTGAGTCATCTTAAAGACCCACTAACAAATATTATCTATATTGGTGTTTTACTTCCATAAAAACATTGCTCATGAATCAACACTCATGTGGAGAAGGTGGTAAATTAATGTATTGTTTTTCAAACCTCTTGGTCTTGATACTCTTGCCAAGAATCCATAGCTGCTTCATTGGTCTCTTTCAGAGAAAGGACTGCTGATTTCAGTAGGTTTTTATTTACAATGGCTCAAGATAATTTATTCTCATCACAAACAACCACTGTGACAACTTGTACTTTGCCATCCATTTGCAAACCATGTGTCAGCAATCACTGACATATTTAGTAATAGAATTGCCTTTATCTCTGACTAGTTGAAGGACTTGAAGTGAAAGTTTCAATCCACAGCTGAGGTGGACTGAAAACTGGCTAAACCCTCAGGCTCAGAGGGTAGTTATTGAGCAGCTTTGTGCTGCTTCTGAGGGAGCCTCAACAAGCTGGAGAAGTGGGCAGAAAGTGAAGTTCAGCAAAAGTCCTGCATGTAGGAAGAAATAACCCATGTACCATTGCAAACTGGGGGCTGACCAGCTGGAAAACAGCTTTGCAGAGGTGGCCTTGGGGGTCCTGG
This sequence comes from Rhea pennata, assembly GCF_028389875.1. Taxonomy (NCBI): domain Eukaryota; kingdom Metazoa; phylum Chordata; class Aves; order Rheiformes; family Rheidae; genus Rhea; species Rhea pennata. The sequence continues at coordinate 19,186,580 of NC_084663.1, forward strand.
TGGACAAGAAATTGAATATGGCCAGCAATGTGCCTTCATGGCAAAGGCCAGCAGTATCCTGGGTTGCATTAAGACAAGCTTTTCTAACAGGTCAAGGAAGGTGATCCTTCCTCTCTACTCAGCCCTGGTGAGGCTGCATCTGGATTACTGTGTCCAGTTCTGGGCTCTCCAATACAAGAGAGACATGGAGCTACTGGAGTAAGTACAACAAAGGAACACAAAGGGGATAAAGGGACAGGAAAATTTCTCGTATGAGGAGAGTCTGAAACTGCTTCAAGAAAAAAAAAGGCTCAGGAAGGAGCTTATCAATATGTATAAATATCTGATGGAAAGGTATAAAGAGGATGAAGTTAGGCTCTTCTCAGGGATGCCTAGTGACAGGACAAAAGGCAATGGGCACACTCCAAAACACAAGAAATTCTCTTGAAAACAAGGAAACACTTCCTTTCTGTAATAGTGATTAGACACTGGCACAAGTTGCCCAGAGAGGTTGTGGAGTCTCCATCCTTGGAGATATTCAAAACTTGATTCATGGTCCTGGAAAACCCAATATAGCTGACCCTGCCTGAGCAGCTGCAAATCAGACCAGATGATCTCCAGAGGCTCCTTCCAACCCAAACTGTTCTATGATTCTGTGATTCTGTGAATTCAGAAAAACAACATAATTCAAGCTATGATGCCATTCTTTATCAGTAATCAACTTCATGGATTGTAAAGATATATAAAGCTGTTACTCCTTTTCCCATTGCTAGAGTCAGTCCAGCCAAGCTTCTCATATGATGATATCTGAAGACAAACCTGAAACATCTAATCTTTTTTTCTGTAAAAATAAATAAATAAATAAATAAACAGGATCACTTGCCCTGTGTCAAGAAAATCCAGACCACCAAAGAGTAAATTTTGACCTATCACATTAATGAGTTGAGAGCAAATCCTTTTACAGCAGTGTTGCTGTGAAGAAGACTGTGGATGTGCCATCTCCAGAACTTGCTATTGCCAATCTACTGCTTCTAAGCTCTTGAACTCTGAATTCTCACAAACACATCAACAGGTTGACATATAGGCTAGGGTGAATTTGCAGCTCCCCAATTTGATTGAGGAAGAGTGATTGAGATTGACCTGTTCCCAATGAGGCAATGTGGCCCACAGCTTGAAATGGATTAGCTGGGGTATGCAAGAGTAACCACCCCCCAGGATAAATACTCCTGGTGACCCAACAGGTTAGCAGGGATGTGGCAGCCTAGAAGATAAAACAAGGGTAGAAGCCAGGAGATGCCAATGAGATTTATTTTGTCTTGCACACTGAACTGATGCAGTGGGATGCTATCTACTGCAGCAACCTCTATTCTCCACAGACCTTTGGATTGACCTGAAGAGCAGCCAAGACCCGTGGAAGTTTGTGCCTATGGCTGTGTGCATATCTGAACAAATGTTTCCCCCTAAATTCTGCATCTTTCTAACCTCTACTTTGATGAGCTACTCTCAATAAAAATAAATTGAAAGTAGTTTTGGTGGACTAGTTACTTCTTTGGGTAACAGATGTTACTGTCCTGATTGGAGTGACCTCTTCGTCACAATTTCTAAAGGTATATAGCTTACCTAGAAAGGCTATGAGCCTTTTGTATGATTAAGGTTGCCCATAGAGGATGGATGATAACATCATCAGATGGGGAGAGGAGTATTATATATGTACAAGGGATGTAATAGTCTTGTAGAGTATGAATTATTACCTAAAGGTCTTGCTGAATGCATTAGATGTAGGTTTCTGTTAGACTAGAAAGAACTGAGATCACCTCTTGTCCCTACCTCTCACAATTCATGTAGCGCACAAGAACAGCCATCCTCTTTTATGAATTATTGTTGGTCTTGTACAGACAAAGAAAGAATTACATTCACTGCTCATGGCTGCTTCAGTTCAATGAAGTCTGCTCCAAAAACCCATCAATATACAGTGGTGTAAGCAGTCTGTCCAGCAACAAAGCTAGTCTAAGTTCACAGCTTCCGGTTACAGTTATCTTCTTGCCTGTGTCTTCTCATCTCTACCCAGCTACCGTGGTTCACCACTCCCTCGGTTGGGCTGACACAACTCTCTGCACAGGCACGTTATAAAGCAGATCCTTGAAACGCTTCAGTGAAAAACTTGTCTTAAAAATATAAAAAGGTGAGCATTTCAGTGATTCAGCACATAGTGCTGTAGCCCAGTGAATATGACTTTCTGCGATTGCTGGTGAGAGGCCATGGGCTGTGCAGGGCCCAGAGATCGCGGGGCCTCAGGATTTGTGCAGGCTCCCCGCGGCCGGGCCGGGCCGCGCTCGCTCCCGCGCCGGCCTCGCGGCCCAGCGCCCGCCGCCCCCCGGCGCGAGCTCGAGCTCTGCCCGCGCCGCCCGCCGCAAGGGTCTGGCGAGCCGCGGCCGGGAGCCGCTGCGGCCCCGCCGGCAGCCCGGGGCGCGGATGGGCCTGGGAGCACTGGGAAGGAAGCATTTTGTTTTTTTAAAAAAAACTTTTTTTGAATGGTTTCAAACCTACCCTATATTGAGGAGAAGAGGACTCTCACCACATGTTATACTTTTCCCTGTAAACACCTCTGGACATTGATGGGTCGAGTGTAACACCTCACCACTGCTGCCTGAAGAGGACTGATACGGCCAGCTATAAACCGACTGGGATGTTAGAAGGGAGAGTACAACATCAAAGAAATGGAGTAGATTTTCACAGCTTTTCTTTTATGACTATTTTAAGGGTATTAAATGCTAATGAGGCTTTTCTATGTGAAACTGTGTTTGAGTGTTAGCATTATTATAACTGGACTAATAACTATTGCATTTTAATTAGATTGTAAAGATGTTAAGTAGGCTAACAGTAAATTATGGATCTATATAAAACAGATGTGTTCCTGTTTTCCCTTTTTAACAGTGCAGTCCCAAAATCATGGCAGCAAACAACAGTGCAAAACGCTTGCCAGGGATTGTGGGCAAGGACACAGCTTTAACCAGTATTTCTATATGACAAAATATTTGTACACTTAATTTCCAACATTACTGTAGCATTTGTTTATTTTCAAGAAGCTGGGATGCTTATGATACATAACTGAAGTTTTCCAATTAGGATGTGAACTGATTTGAGTATAATATATCTACTAGCTGTATTCTCTTCTAATTAAATGATACAGCTGGTTCTCTTGCAAGAGATGTGAGTTCTAGTTCTACCATATCCAAAACTGTTTACTGACTGCTGTGTTTTGTTGCCTGCAGTGAAAAAGTTCTTGAAAGGTGGGTAGTTCAATCTGATGAGAAATGGAAATTCCATGATTTGATGTTTCCCTCCTTTCTTTTTTTTTTTTTTTTTTTTTTTTTTTTTAAAGTAAGAATAGTGCTTTAGAAGGAAATAATTATTATGGTTCTAATGCTGTTATCATGTGTGTCACCAATATCTGTTGCTTCTTTTGGTTGACTCAAATATTTACCTTACACTCATTTGGTGTTCCATATGGGTAGAATTAATAACAAATCTCCCAAACAAGCATAATTTCTGAGGGCACAAGGGACTTGGTCAGGAATGCAATGAAGACTGTGTCTTACTAATAACATTATTAGCAAATGAAATCATCTGCTTAAAGTCGGACATAGAATAACTGAATCCATTTTACTGAAGAATTGTGCTCTTTATCTGCAAATCTGCTCAGTACTAGGGCCAGAAATTGACTTCTGATTATGAACACACAAGGTCTGTTACAGTCTTGAACAAAGTCAAAAAGAATAAAGAGTCTCTGGGAGCTCAAAATTACCACAGTATTATCTTAAGTTTTTTTTTTAATTTATTTTTCTAAGCCTGGCTTAAGTAAATAAACCTGATTATTCCGTGCCTCACAGAGCTATTCAGAATCTGATCTTCTTTACTAAGAACTAGATGAAAAGACTCAGATCAAATCAAGGTTTCATTTAAGCCTCAAGTATTACTTTACAGAATTTCTCTACTTTATTTATGGCTGTCTGAGATTGTTTTGTAATGCTAATAATTTTTGAATCCATAAAAGATTTAGAGATGTCACCAAAACTCATGAAATGCAATTAAACTTTGACACTAACCATTTTTTGATCAAGTGAGGTCAGAGACAATACTTGCATGTATTAACATTTACGAAGGGAACTTTTAGCCTTATTTCTGAATATATGGGAGGAACTCAAAGAACATGATATGTTAACGGTATCAGAAAGAATTTTGTTTAAATAATACACAAGAGATTCACTTGACGACATGAGCGAAGCAAAAGCCATTGAGGTTCAAGCTATTGTGACAATTGTGCTAGTAATATTTTTTCTCTAGATACTATCAATGTTTTAATTCATAAAGTCACTTGAATGAAACTGTAGTCTTTCAGTCCATCTACTGTCTTGCACAGCTATGATTTATTTGTTTCTTGAAATAATAAAAAGGCTAACTTTTAATAATATTATTGTATTGAAGCTAGGGATTGATATAGATATTGGAGAATTACTACTTCTCTTTTACTACTGTAGTTTTTCTCTGAAATTAATTTAAATATAAAATATCAAGTGTTCCACTGCTCACTATGAGCATCCCTATAGCAGTAAATTAAGAAATAATAGATTTGATAACTTCATGTTTTCTGTTTACTCCAGCTGCCATTTTTATGCAGATGAATCAAGAAGTATGTTCTGAATTTCAGGTTAATCCTGCACATTGGTATCCAGCACGGGCGAGCTCACTCCTACATTGCTGTCTCCATCCTTTAAGGCTTGGGCCAGCTTGACGGCAAAAGGAGACTGGCCACAGCATGTGTGTGGTTGAAGGGGAGGAGGGTGTCACAGGGAAAGAGAGAGTGCTCCTTTATTTTCTGTGTTGTTTTCTTGCCACAACAGAAAACATTTTCCATGGTATTCCATGCTGAATACTGTTTAACCTCTGCGACAATAGAGCGGCACTTGGGAAGCTCCATTTACTGTACAGTAAATCACAATCCATCACAGTAATCTAAGACACATACAGTGGGGAATCTCTTGAGGAAACATTCTGTGAAGTCAGCACCATTTGGATTATTAAAGCGGAAACAAAACATAGCTGAAACAAAATGTTTTGTATAGCTTTCTCCAGTAACAGGGGATGATAACAAAGACGTCATTTCAATTATGCTGCAATTCTCTAGTACTTACTCAGAAGATTTTGTTGGGATATATTTTTCAGCTTTTTATCGTCCCTCTGTATTTCCACCAAATATTTATTCAACATATATATATATATATATATATATACACATTTTTTTTTTTTTTTTTTTTTTTTGCAGGCGAGAATCATAAGTAACCCCCAGTCTCTCATCTATTGCTTCTCTGTTTAACTATGGAAGTTGTCTGTTCTCTGGAGTCTTTGAAAGAAAAGGCAGTTGGGAATTTGCAGGAGTTCATAAAACTATTTTTAGTGTTTCTAAGGCAGCTGTTTTCTGCACAGCTAATTCTATATCAGCTTCTTAAATTTTAATAATACAATATAATATTTAAAATCAGAGATGTCACCTCTACCACTTTATATGGAAAACCAATGTATCATCAACAAATGTTTATAAAAGAGACATCAAAATAAAGGACATGGGAACAACTACTTGCAATTAATATTGCCTGGAGAGAAAACTTTGCCTGTGACTTGTTCTTCTTATGTAGCACAAGTTTGGAAGGTAGATTTTTAAAAATAAATAAGTAAATAAATAAACAACCAAAAAACCTGATCATTCTGTGAAGTTATTACCTATTTGTGATCAGCTGTCAAAGGGAATTTGGGAAGAGCTTGTTGATTGATTGAGTGTCTTTTCATGGACACCTAAATAAGTGTGCTACTTGTGACTCTGAAAATTGGACAGAATAAAAGTCCATACTTCACTAACTTAGTCCATGTATGTCTTGAATGATCTATTAGTATACTTGCCATAAATAGCAGTATACAGGTCCCAGAGATCTGATATCCAAACCATAACCAGCAGATAACTCTCATTCCTAACTGCAAGGTTACCATCATGTTGTAGTCTCTCAGGCTCCAGCATAAATCTCAGCGACTGCACATGAAGCACTCCACAGTGTGTAAGAGAAAATGTTCCAGTTCATTATAAGGCACTACGCACATTTTCTACATGGGGAATTATGTGCCATCTATTTCAAGGACATCAAAGGAACTAAGTGAAGCATAGTAGTTTTTGTATAAGTAGTACATACCAAAGCCTTGCTGATGCCAATCACTGAAGTAATCACTGAAGTATTTGTAAGGATTACTTCCTCTGACTATTATCCAAGGAAGGGTGAAATATGTCACTTCTCTTAGTAGGAAGAACTTAAAACATAAAGTTCAGGTTCTAGTCTTTTTCCTTTTACAAAAATATCAAAAATTTTAATCACACAATGGTGGACATAACTGCATTATAGGCTTATGTTACTATTTCTGAATAAAACATGTCTGTGGAATATTCTCCAAACAATAAAGTGCATTGAAATCTATGCTGCAACCATGATGGTTGGGCACCTACTCTTTCTCAAAAATCTCAGTGGCAGGCCTTTGTCCTAAACTTAGACATTCAAGTCAGGCTAATCACCCTAAATAAGAGATCGATATTTTATCATAGCCAAACTCTAAAGCATGGACTTGCTGTTGCCAAACAATAAAACAGAGCTTCATCATTGATGACATTATCAAAGGAATTTTGATTTCATTATAGGCAATATCCCAGTGTTAATATACCTTCTTAGAAGTGAGAAAAAATCATTCTTCTTCAAGACTTAGGGCATTTTATACATACAGCAGGAATTCTAGGATATAAGTGCTCAGAGCAGACTTCTTATGAAAGACTGGTACAGAAATTACAGAAAACACAGTCAGGGGAGGCCACTCAGTCCTATTCTCCTTCAATTTGTCTGAGGGTTTTTTTTCCCATGGGTATATTGGCTGGTTAGGAGGAAGGCACGAGCACCACTGTCAGCCTTTGGGACAGCCTTGTATTGGGGAAAACTCAACTGTCAGTGTGTTCCCATACACTTTGGAACAGGACCCGGAACAAGAGAAAAGAAAGTTGTTCAAAAAAAGGTTCAGCTTTTAGGTTCTGATGGGACTTGGATGCAAGTTAACACACCTGAGGGTTCACTTGTCAGATTGACTGGAGTATGCAACCCCCTCCAAAACTGCGCCAGAGTCTAAAACAAGATTTCACACAGGGAAAGTTTTCAGAACCGGTAATAAGACATAGTCAACCTAACCCCAGCCACTACAAGTGGCTAGTGATATTAAATAAATATCACTGATGATCTAAATTCCTCACTTACCTGCTGCAGAAGGGACTACATTAGGCTTTCTAGTGCATTCAGTATTTCTGTCAAATTGGAGTAGAAGACTGAGTTAAATATGGTACCCTTTCCTTTTTTCATAAAACTATGATTACTTTTGAGATAATCTAGTGGGTTCCCTAGTCCTCTGAGACATTATGTAAACCAACAACCTCACTTCCAAGACTGTTATTTTCTGATCCAAATGGTGTCTGACAATCAAGAGATGTGATCTACGATACTCAAAGAAAAATCTTTATTTCATTTCTCTATGACTTTCTATTTGTTTAATTGTATATTTGACTGTGTTTTACTGTATCCCCTTCAGATACAGCAAAACTTCAAGAATGAGCAATCTGAAGGAATATGCCAAATGTACTTTTCACTGAAAAGTAGGTTTAAAAAAAAACAAAACAAAACAAAAAGAAAACCAGAAAAACAATGTTGGGAAGCATTGGCAAGAAGTATTTGGGAAGTATTAGTCTCAAATACTTTTGCTGCTCTGGGAAAGAGAAAAATGGATTCACTTCATAGCTCACAGTCATAAATATTCATTATGCTTCCTTTCCTATCTGGAGATGTATCAATTAATGAATTAACTATTCATAGAAGTACTTCATTTTTCCCTTTCCATTCAAATTCTTTTGCTATCTGAATTCTTCCTCTTGTTATATGTAAAACATTTCTGCCTCTGTATTATATGGAAATAAGAGTTTCCATGAATAAAGAAACAAACAAATAATTAAATAAATAAATATGATCATAGTTATAGTTTTTATAAGAAGAAAAGAGAGTAGAAGAAAAAGAACTATGAGTCAAAATTATATTGCCATGACTAAAATATGCTTAACTGTCATATCTGAATGGTACGCATATCTGAAGAGTTATGCAAATATTCTGCTGTCTTGTGCAGTGTGCAGTAGATGGTTAAATTGATGGAGTTACTCCATTGATGAAAAAAGCAGTAGCATAGTTGTAAACAACCTACTCATGTATACAGCTTCATCTAGAAATGATCAATTAATGTTAGAATTTTTGTATCATTTAACTATAGGATACAGAGAAGGCAGAATTACTGAATGCCTTCTTTGCTTCAGTCTTCACTGCTAAGGTCAGCCCTCAAGAATCCCAGTGCTTGGATGTAAGGGAGAAAGTCTGGAGAAGGGAAGACTTTCCTTTGGTTGTATGGGGTGTAGATGTATGTTTTTATGTATGCATATGTATGTGTTTGTGTCTATGATCGTATATACATATGACCATACATATATTGAAACAAACATATGTGAACATAGGACCTTGAAAAGGTAAGAATGTGTCTTTTATTTGAATTGAGCAAGACACAAGATACTAAAGATTCTCCAGAGAAAAAAACTAGGCTTTTAGAACACAAAATCACTCAGCTAGACCTATGTAATGCTTTAAAATGGGAAAGCTCAGTTTTGTTGACACAAATCAAATAAAACTTGGAAATAAATCTCCCTCGTGCCTGCTGTGTCCTTTACAGGTGATTCTTCCCCTTTAGTAGTTTTTTTCCTGTCCAAAAATTTCCAGTGGTTGTTGGCGTTGCACGCCTCTCTGGAGAAAGCTTCTGCCTTCTCGTTAACTTCTGTGGGCTGACTTTGAGTCTGCTCCCCTCAGTGCAGTGCATGGTCCCTGTTCCTGTCCTTGATCCCACCTCAAGATTTCACAGGTTTTTAGACCTGAACATGTCTGTCTCTCCTTTCTCCAGGGACTTTGACCAAGGACAAGGCAAAGTTCTTTTTGCTGCCCAACCTTACGGTTTTTCTTAATGTAATATGCCATATATTGTACCCGTAAAGTAAATTACGAGCACAGAAATCAAACAAGTTCATTATTCATCATACACACATTCACAAACACACTACTACTATATCTACATCTATATCTATACATCTATACCTATCTACCTGTACACATGTACACATGTACACATGTACATGTACATGTACACATGTAATAAGAATAAGACTTCAAATGCCTATATCGACTTCCTGTTCAGTAGAAAATAATATAAAAAGAAGTCAAGTATAATCTCTACATTTCCATATGAATTATGAATATATATACATGTGTTTTATATACACAATTCTATGATTAATAACAGTGTGTAGTTAAAATAATATTTATCTACCATATAATAATGTACTTATCATTTATAGCATATTATAAATAAGCTGATAATATATTATGGACACTTAAAACACTTGTTATACTTTAATTTTACTATTCCTGGTGATAAAAGATGATAAAAGAGTTGCTTTCTCTATACAGAGGACCTTAGTGACCCCAAAAACTTCACATTCAGAGGAGAAAAGGTATCGGTTTTATTAATACCTTACTGGACAAGGCCAGGGACACAAAGATTTCTGCTACAAACACTGTACAATCCTGCCTGAATAAGGATCTGCTAGGCGGTTCTGAACCGCTGCCTGCTTGCCTACGTTGGCAGCCTCCTTCCTGATCATCATCTCCTCCGTTTCAGAATAACGGTGGGAAGATTGAGGTTACAGAAAATATTTTCTCCATCTATTCATTCATCTTACTAATAGACATTTTATCTGGTTGACCAAAGCAGTTTATACTTTGAAAGAATCTAATCTGTCATGTTCACAGACTACTATTCAATGACTTATATGAAAAACAGCCATTTCCATGAACACTAACATTTTCAGGATCTGATCCCTTTTCTTACTCTAATTTCAAAGATCTGGCTAAAACAAAACAAAACAAAACAAAATAGGGTTTTAGGTCTTGAAAGCCAAACTATGTTATATATGATATATAAAATAGATATCCCTTAGGATGGGAAAAGCAATGTGAATGTTTTATTTTTAGCAAAAGTTATTCTACAATTTTAGTGAAGCAATTGTCATGAAAATTGCAGAAATCAGGTTGTTTGCATTTCACTAGCATTACCTCAGGTGATGGGAATTGTCTTAGAGGATAGGGCTAAAAATTGGTGACATTCTCTCATGCTCTAGAATGAGTTTTTAATTTAAAAGAGAGTGAGGAAAAGCACAAGATTTAAGCAATGAAATTTAGTTAATATAAAGACCTATTAATCAATTGAGACACTTGATTAAGAATCCTGGGAATAAAAGGTCACAGAGGATTATAGTAATTCAATGTATTTACTTGATTTCAAGTGAGGTGTAAAACACATGGGTGGGACAGATGAGAATTTCAGTATAGATTTACCTCTGATTTTTATATAAACTAATTAAAAGCACTATATTTCTATGCAGTTATCAGTCATGTCCAAAGGCTAAAATACTATAAAGTGTGATCAGTGGTTTTATATAAAAGAAAGCCTGACTAGCATGTCAATTTACTCTTTTTTTTCTTTTTTCTTTTTCTTTTTTTCTTTTTTTTTTTTTTTTTTTTTTTTAGGAATAATCTTCTTTCTGCTTGAAATAAGCAGAAAAGTCTTCCTTTGCTTTCAACAGGTGCTAGAAAATACTTCTTGTTACATAAAAGTTCTGTAAAACTATTAATTTTTGCAACTGTTGCTTCTTCAGCAGCAAGAAACTGAAGGAAGATGGAGCTAGAGAGGGGATAATAGATGGGTGAAGGAATCCATGCTGGATCCTGGATGAGAACTCCAAAGACAATCTCAGGAAAATTTATAAACCTGGATGGTATTGAAGTTGTGCTCTGAATTATACAGAGCGTTGAACTGGATATTCAGGGTAGACCTTTATAATTGTAACAATACGAATCTGTAAATCTCTTCAGTTGATTTTACTAGTTACAGTCCCTGCTTATATGTATATGTGTATGTGTGTGTGTATATATATATACACACACACATACACACACATATATATATACACACACACATACACATATACATATAAGCAGGGACTGTAACTAGTAAAATATATATATATATATATATAATATATATATATATATATAATATATATATATAAAGCTGCATAGGTTTATATTTGGGGAGGGGAAACATTGAGAACTGATTCAAATTTATTCTTATTTAGTATTTATGATGAGTGCCAGAGCTATGCACATGTATTAACTTAGGCAACTCAGTTTGATAGGTACTTGAAGAGGTGCCTCTTTGTACTGTACTGGGAACATGGTCTTTAGCAGGGTTCATAACTGATACTAGCTTGCTTGGGGCGAGTTGTACACTGCCATAGATATCAATGATAGTGTTTAATGAAATGAAGAACTCTGAGCTGGATGCTTTCTGGACATTTGGAAAAGATTAAATGTTTCCCTTTGCATTTCAGCGGAAGGCCTATGAGGCATAATGTTTTATTTATTTTTCCCCATGATTGCCCATCACATCTCAGTAGCTAGAAATGTGTGCAAAGCAGGTAAGAACTAAACTCCCAAGTATATGGTTTATTTGTAGTTGGTGAAAAAGTAAATGATATTAGTTCTTTTTACAGTAATGTTTATTTACACTTCCTGTGTATTTTCATTTAGCTCCTTATTCCCTCACTGCTCACTTCTTCCAGTTATTTGTATGCACTTTGGGTTTTTCAATTACTTCCATATTACCTATTTGGGGAGCATTGTTTTAAATGTGTACTTTAACAGCACAATTTGCTTTGACAGAATGATTTGTAGAGCTGCAGCAAGCCATTCACCAGAGATTTGAAATTTTATGCACAAACTCCCTAATCCAGCAAGCTTTAATTCTCAAGCTTACTGCTGTTCCTCCATTAAGGTAGTGATGAAATGCAAATCAGAAATTGTTCTGTGGAGCGTCTAAGCTGCTAAAAAATTCAGAACTGCTAAAATCCTACAGTTCCGTGACATTTACAATGAGTAAATTGTATCAGAGTCATCATTTTCATTTAACTGGGAGCAGGTAGAAGAGACTATATAAGTATTTCAGTACAAGTTGGATGATAGCAAAGGAATGAGGAAGCCTCAGCAGCCCCACTAGATTACTAAATCATGTATTTACTCTCTGCTTTTATAGATATTATATTCTTTTCACAATGGCACACTTTCAATTAGAAGTAGGGAAGTAAATGTAGTCCCATCTTCACCACTGGTTTACTTGTTAAGGCACCTTCCAGGGATTTGCTCATTTGATTTGGTAACCCCTCAGGTTACCAAATATTTTAGCCCAGCTTCCTCATTATTTGAATTAAGCTATAACCAATCAGCTGTACATTAAAAGGCCACTGGTGCCCCCTTTTCTACTTCTGTGCAAGGAGTTGAAATCGCAGCTCTCTTGCAAGGTGAGAATCAGGGTCATGATAATTCGTATTTGTTACAAAGGAGAAATAAAGAATGATGCCAAAGTTAAATTTCAGATGATGCTTTTGTATTGTTACTTATGAACAAATTCTCTTGCTATTGTGTTCTTTCTCTGAAATTAAATTACAAGTATAAGGAACAATAACATTTTTGTGTATGCAAATGAAAATTGAAAAAGCACTGCATTTTTAACAATCTGCATCCTTACAGGAAAATACAAGTATTTCACTGAAGTTTGTTTGGGACATACAAATATGCAAGTAATTATATTTAATGCTGAGGCCTGAGTTTTATTTTAGGTTCTACAGATGTAAGTCTTGCTCTTGATATTTATTGTATATTGCAATGGATGGCAGCATCTATTACATTATCAGATATAGACTTAGGAAAGGCACTATTAAGTTTTTATAAGTGGAATTTTTTCAGTATAAAGAATTACACTGTCTTTCCAAAATGAATCTAATTGATAATTTGTATTTATTATACCTAGCAGGTTCATAATTCTCCAAATAGAGAGATTAGACAGAGAAGCACATTACATCAGGTACATTGGTGTTTATCAGGTCCACCTTTTCTTAAAGATTATTCCTTCATGCATACTCACTCTACTTTTGGTGGTCCCATTTTGCTTCTTGCAATAGCTTTCAATAGCTCCAATAAGTCACAACAATATTCTTCTTGACATCTGAAACATCTCATGGGTGCCTTCAATGAAAGGCTTCCTCTTCTATGAAAAAGGAATATTTTATCCTAGGACCCCTGACCAGAATCACTGTGTCTCATATTCCTGTCAGAAGTTAATGCTCGCTCTTCTTCAGAACTCCCATACCGTGTTTTGAAGAAATTGGAAATGTATTTTTCAAGAGTTATAAAACCGAATACTCCTTATTTTTATTTCTAGAAACAACAAACCACTTACTTAAACTTCCCTACTATCCTACCATATGCTTGTTTGTATTCTTAATTGTTCTTTGGACTTGTCGAAGGCCTCTAAAGAGCTGTTTCTTCTTCTCACTTTTGAATGAATGTTGAGAACATAAACATACTAACTAGTGCTACTACTACAATGCCTACCAAGCTTTTAACTGCTAGTTTTTGACCAAACTTTTTGAAAGATAAAATTCATCTAGATGATTTGTTGCAAAAAAAAGACAGAAAGCTTTTTATTATTCCTGACTGTCTCATTAGATTCAGGAACAGTCAGCACTCTTCATCATGCCATGTGGAGACTGTAAAAAAAAAAAAAAAAAAAAAAAATCCAAATCAACTCTATTGTCAAACCAGTTTGGGTATGACTGAGACATACTGACTCAAAGATCAAAAAAGACTCACAAAATTTCTTTGTACAGATTACAAGAGATCCTCATTCTTAAGAAGTTATGAAGAGAAGTACCATTATATTAATATAAACTTATATTTTCACGCTTTCCTATATCACTGCTGACTTTAAAAGATGCAGTTAAGAATGTCATCATTGTAAAAATAAATAATAAGAGCAAATATAATCAACCGAGAGAACGTTTCTTGCTTCATAAACCTCTATGTGAATTTTGTTTTCCATTTCATAATGCTTTTGGGTTTGTTTTGAAAAATCTGAAAGGCATATATATGCATTATTTATGTTGACATGTTATCTTAGGAATCTGCTGAGAGGTTTTAGATGTAAGTTGCAATTATACACCAAGTATAATAATCAGTTGATAAGGTAGCAATTGTAAGAATATCTTCTAAAAAAAAAGAGGATAAATGCCTCTTTGAAGGAGTCACAGCAGTCATGAACATAGGCCTTCCTAACTCACCTTTTTATCTTTTATTTTTTCTTTGTACAATAAAACTTGGAGACAGTAGTCTAAAACTGATTTCATATATAAACACTAGATTTTTTTTTTTTTTTTTTTGATGTTAAGAACATTTATTTTGTAAAATTATTTCCAGGAGATACTTGTCCTGAAAAATAGTGCTTCCACTAGCCTGAGAATAGCTATTTGTTCCATAATTGGTTAAAATTGCCTTTATTTTAGTTGAGAAGTACTATATATAAATGTAACTCTTTTATTTCATTGTTATTTGACTAGTAAAATGGTTATTATACCAATATACTAAGGTCCTTTAATGGTATAATGAATTCTAACATAAAAAGCCATCAGAACATTAAAACATTCATGCTAATTAATTTAAATTAATAGAAATATTTTAATTAATTGATTTGACAAATATTTAATAACTTCTTAATAAATGTAAGATGAATAAAGGGAGTTTCCTTTTATAATGATAAGAAATAGAGACAATAGCTTTTGTGAAGTCCACACAAATATTTTAGAATAATTCTGGCATTTTAACAGAAGTTCTTGAATTTCTTTGAAATGGATTTTTAAATCTAATCAAGCATTAAAAATGTAGGTCCAAATCTTGACCTTGCAGGTATAAATGTCTTTTACACTTACTGAGTTACACGTAGTCTTCAAATTTGAAAATGATTGTAGAAAACATAAAGCGAATGGAATGGAATATATATATGTGTGTGTGTGTGTGTATTTTTCTGTCAGAGATGGTCTCAGGTATTGAATAATTAGTTTTCCTGTGAATTAGATAGGATAAGCTATAATTTTGAATTGTCCTGACATGTAGCAAGAAGTAGTTTGCATCAAAAGAAGTCTACAATCCTGGATCATCTGAGGATTGTCTGGCTATGTGACCTAGGGGACTGCTGATATAAGGAGCCATCATTTAGCTGTTTATGACACCATTTGCCCAGACTACACATAGGTTTTATTAAATAAAACTCTCTTTCAACAGACATACAGTAGCCTAGTCTGTCTAAGTGTTAAAGGGTTAAATCTGAATTTCTAACTATAACAACAGACAAATGGATGACTCTCAAGAGCAGTGTCCCTGAGTGCAGCCTACCTGGGGGCATAACCTCTAGTAAGTTAGTCAAAGGACTGAGCAGCCCAGCTCAGACCAAATGGATTAATCTCGAAGGAGCTGAATAACAAAGATAACATTTTGTTTTGTGATTTTTTTTTTTCATGGAAGTGAGAGCATGAGGAAAACCACAGTGGAGACTACATGATAAGCATGGGGCTGCATGACGAGCAAAGCTGTGGGTGGCTTATCCCAACAGACCAACACAGAAACAATAAATGGTTAAAACAAGAAGTCTCAGGTGTGGGACAGAGCCTGTGGGTTCTGCAGATGCTAGAGCTTGAGGATGAATTGCTGTGTGCAGTGGCTGAACTGCCAGTCTCTGACCTGACACTTTCACCCTGCAGAGTATCCTTCTCCTGAGCCCAGCTCATGCCTGGCTGAGATGGACTGGAGGGGCTGAAGCTCTGCTTTGCATGTATTTGCATGTCTCTGCTTTATGCAGCAAGAATTTTTGTACTCATCCTGCAAAGTAAAGAAACTTTATATGATGGGTCACTATGTGATGTGACTCTGCTCTGCTGACAGCCCCACCAGTTTTCCCATGATGAGCTGCTACCTGCCTCTTCCTTCCTTTGGTATATCATCCAAAGGAGAAATGGATGAAGCATTTGTTTTGCTGTTTTCTGTCAGAATCTGACTGACACGAAAATCCCTTTTTTGGGAGTTCCAATCTGTAGTGAGAACACCTGCAGAAGATCTGGCCAAGAGTCAGTGACTGGCAGAGTACATGGCAGCAGACCCACCGTGTGAAGCTACATACTGACCAAATTCCCACCAGGGCCAGGCATGCAGCTTCTGCCTTGTCAACAACGCCTAGCTGCTTCGCAGACAGCAGTTGCTCAAGGTTAGCACAGGATCAGGGAATAGTTCTAGGAGATTTAAGGGGCCCTCAGGAACAACGAATTGAGTCCTGCCTGGGTGCCTGACCTGTGCTTCTGGCAACCTCCCATCGGTGACCCCTCTGCACAGTTCCCAGGGCTCCCCATGCAGGCTGTAGTGTAAGTCCTTCATCAAACCTATCCTGTTTGATTCGTTATGAACCTTGAGTGTTTCTCTCCACCAGTATCTGACCCTCTCTTGTTCACCTTGTGGTCACACAACCAAACTTCCACTCAATGATTTTCAACAATAGTAAACTGAGTTTGAGTTCTTAGTAAAAACAAAGCAGAAGCTGCTTAAACTTTACAGTTATCTGGTATTCTTTCCTTTCGTAGATATGTATGGATACAGATGAGCAAAATAATAACATTGTTTTCTAAAATAAATACCTCTGCCAATAAATGAATCAATAGATGTGAGTTTAAAATGATATTTTGATTTGGTCCTTTGATAAAGGAATCTAAAACTTTTGTCAAATAGTTAAACTTAGAGCAGACATTTAAACAAATAATATGTATGTCTTACATACATATTTCATTACCTTTTCTCTAGTAGGAAAATGCAGTGACTAGAATAGTTTGTTATTCCATTGTAAAGAATCTAAATTCTATTTCCTAAAGCAAGCTTAGTACAAGATAATTTCATCTGATGTCAAATGTGTAATTCAGTTATTACTTGTTGTATTAATTTGAAGATTTAGGTGTTTGAAAATAGCCATTTATTAGCTCAGTATTTATTGTGACCTCAATTAAAATTGTTCTGTCTATAGCTAGCTTAATTAATTGTACTAATATGCTTGTTTTAGATGTATATTTGCTTGATTAGTCACTTTAATTCAATTAATAAAATACACATAAATGGTTTATTCCATCAAATTGCAGTCTGAGTTGTGAAATCTGAGAATTTAGATAACTTCAGAGAATATTTTTTGCAAGCAGTTAGACTCTATTTCCAGAGCTTAAAATAGCACAGATTTAGCCCTTTGTCCCCTTTCCAATCTCCCTAAAAGTCTATTGCCCTCTAAATTACATAGTCAGAAAACAGTGGTTTATGTCAAAAGCTGTGATCTTGAATGCTCAGCTGCCACCAGTGCTAGTGACAACTAAATTTCAAAACAACTCATATTTATTTAACTTTTTATTTTAAACTTTTCATCCTGAATGTGGCCATAGGCACCTCAGACTTGAGATTGCTGAGATATATGTTGTCATACAGATGTGCCTGACTGGAATTCAGAAACTGGCACTTCTTTGTGCTAGTCTCATCACGAGCTTGACCTCCTAGCTTTTTTGTTCAGAGAATCCCAAACACAGAGTGACAAGATCAGGCACCTCATAAAATACAGTGGTAGTTGCTGCTTTCTTTCTAAATGCTGCTACTACCACCAACATAGTGCAGTTAGAGCACTTTTCCAGGAAGTAGGAGACTTAATTTCATTCTCTTTTCAGTGTGCTAGGATTTAAGTTCACATCTACTGTTTCCCAGAGAAATGCTATAATCATAAAATTGTATACAAGGAAGGAAATAAGGAAAGCAGAAGACATCCTTAGACATCCTTACCCTGGCACCCATAGCTATGCCACTCTGGTGAAAGAAAGCAAGTTCCTTGAACCAAAACAGGGGAAAAATACGAGAGTCAGCATGTTCTTTAGCCAAAAGGGAGGACATTTTCACGGGAGGAAGAGGACTCAGAACTCTGTCCTCCTTTATATATTTTTCCTTGGAGAGTCATTGCATAAAATTTGAAAAAAGCACTAAAGAAAGGGCTATATTCTATAATTTTTGTCATAAGTTTCGATTTTCATTTGTCTGAGGATTCCCATCAGAGTAAGAAAGAATCTATTTGTTTCTGTGGAAATCCCTGCACAGTGCCTTACAAAATATACCATGACTGAGGTATTCCTTATTTATTGCTTACTTGTTTACATCTTAAAGAATCATAAATTAATCATTCAGATTGCTTTGGGGAACTTAGATTATAACTTCTTATAGACACGGTAAGAATAGCTCCATGTGACTCAGTAGTGGCAGTTACATTTTTGAACTAAAATTGGAAGATATAATTGCTAACATTTCTCTCTCTGTAGACTGCTTTGCTGCTGATTTAGAGGTCCTAACGCATACTGTTCCTGAAATTTGCACCTCAATTACACTGACAATTGGAAAAGCTGACAAGGACTTTCCACACATTCTCAAACATGTGCTATTTTATAAATTGCCAGTAAGTGACTTGAAATCCTTCAGCAGTGAACATTCCTGACCTCAGAGTTTTTCTATTACTCTTCCTTCTCTGCTCCTTCATCCGGTTTGTCCTATTTTTAGTAAACCTGGATTAAACTTTAATCCTCATCTAGTTTTTTGTTAATATTATTCATACAAGCAAAGGTAGTATGTTTGAAGGCAAAAAATCATAGTTCTTCACGACCGTGACTACAGTACTAGCTTGCGGTGTTTTTGCCTTTTTGCGCATTACATACAGATGGGAATTTTGGATACTTAGAACACAATGACATAATTGTCATTGCAGGGCACTGAGAGGCTACTGGAAAAATATTGATTCTGTAAACTAAAAGGACTAGCAGTTCATTACATATTTTTCCTCTGAAGTGATTGCTCTATTTAAAAGAAAATAGTATCATTTTTTTCTGTAACAATATCAACTAGAAGTTTCAAGAATTAAATACTTTCAAAATAAACAAATAAAAGTATATATTTCACACAGTATTCTGAAAAAAATGTTGGGCTTTTGACATGACAGCAATAAACATAATTTTCTCCTAAGTCACTTCTCATATTGATGTAGAAAAAAGTTGTTTGTATATGAAGAGGGACCTGCTCTTGCTGCACACATGTCAGTAGAGTGAAGACCAATTTAACACCTGATATTTTTTAAGTGTGACATCATATCTCAGCTAAAATAGTACATAATAGAAATATGAACATATGCTGTGCCTTGTGTCTAGTGGTTAGGACAAATAAAACATATTAGCATATATTATAGGCTTGTGAAAGAAGTACTACCTGAGTGATCTCATTATAGATAATCTCCTCCTTCAAATCTTCAAACACAATAAAAATACTGCAGAGTAATGACAGTTGTGCATTGTAGAGCAGGTAAAGATAGCTAAGCTTCTCAACAACTGTATCACAAATAGTTAAAAATGTCTCAATAAAATCAACAGACGTTCTCTGTAGATAAATGATAAAAAGTAGATAAAAGTGTAGCCACTCATTTCTAGAGTTTATCCTGTGCTCAGGATTCTTAGACATGAAAGGATGTCACGAATTAAGTAAGATATATTCATTGTCATTAATCAGTGTGGGAAAAATACATACCTATACATCTATACTACTCCTTTCTTTATGGAAATAAATTTTGAATAATTATTTAGACTGAGTAAAATAACTTAACTCTGTATTATTCACATAAAGTTGTGTTTGATTTTTCAAAGAAATATTAACAAAGAAATCTGATAAATAGCTATGGTACAACATAGAACTTTGGAAAACTCCCTCTGTTTCAAAAAGACAAAAATGAATCTACTAGAACTGCCTGCTTTGCATAATAGCAAATCTTTCATTTGAGCTCACATTACTATGTTATATTATGAAGATGATGAGGAATATTTGAATCCTTCAGAAATATGCCTTTCAGAAAATATGGATAATACCTATGAAGGCAACTGTTACATAACAACTCTCCAGAAAATCACTAACAGTTGAGTCAGCTGTTATCAGGTATCTACAGCTCTATTTTTTAATATTATGGAGAAGTCTACATTAGACATCTGTCACAATAGCTGGTACTTTAGAGTTTCTTTAATCTTGTCATTATGCCTGAGAAAAGATTATGCCAGGAGACCTAATACATAAATAATTTCTAGTAGCTCAAATAAAGGCAGAAGTACCAGAGGCTTTTAATATCACGAAAAAAAAAGATGGTGTTCTTGTATTCATATGGCTGCACAGTAAACTCGATAGGTAGCAGAGTCAAGTTAAAGCTAAACCAGCAAAAGCCTCAACAGGGTAATTTTTAACATGAGCCTCTTCCCACTTGATTTACGGTATGGTCATATGAATTCTTATGATAGCAGAAGGCAGGCGAAGTTCATGGTATAATAATTCTTTCAAAGAACACAGTAGCAGTAGGATATAACACTATACTACCATAAAAAAGTAGGATTGTGCTAACACCTTAAGATCTTGTCTAATATCTAGTTATGCTCATCACATATCACACAATCCTTACCATACTAGTGTCCCACATTGCCATCACACTATATAACACAAGCATATAACATCTACCTTGGTCACTGATGGGAGACTTAAAAAGAAAAAAAAAAAAAGGTAAAACAAGGAAAGAAATATTTATATTTCTTCAGTTGGTAAGAATACATTGCAGGAAAAATATCATCACTACTTAAAAGTTCTACTTAAATCAATGTATAGATCTCTTGAAATAACTTTTCTTTGGTTTCATTACTTTAAAATAAAATTTGTACTGTAAGAGTTATTTCAGCTTAACTTGAATTTGTGCATGGCTGTGATTGATATCTTATATTACACTGTTAAAACAAATTTACCGCATTTTTTAAATAAATAGTTAATGTCTTTATCTGTCAGTAAGAGTTTTCAGTTAGGCAGATCTGTGAATCTCTGTTAATGCTAGCCATCACAGATAATGACTGTCCTGCAGTACACTCAGCACCTTTTAATACCACCACTATGTTAAATAACATCTAACATACTGGAGACCAAAAGTGGAGTATCTAACTTGCCTAACTTCACTTGTTTTCGAATGGATGGTGACCAATATATACACACTCAGTTTTAGATGAGGTAAGCATCAGAATGTCACAACATTATAATGACATTTCCATTCTAACTTCCATTTCAAAGACAAATGGCTAAATTACTACACTAAGGTCTCCAATGTGTGTGTCAGGAGTAGCTACACGGGGCTGCTCCACAAGCGAAGAGAAGACAGACACTGTAGGTGACCCCTGAAAGGGCAGGGACAACGTCCACATCAACAGGTGCTGTCCCACAGTCCCAAAATGAGACAAGCAGAGCCAGAGTGGTGACAGTAACACATCCCATCCTCAGCCTCATCACTGGACAAATGCAAAGTAACAAGCTTTGGAAGCTAGTCTAGGAAGTCCAGTCAACCAGTCAGGATCAGCAGGAGCAGGGCCAAGCACAGGCCTTCCTGCACCAATGCTCAGGAAAGGACTGGGGACCCCGACTTGAGCTTAAAAGGTGCTCCTGGGCTCCTGGGCTGATGGCATGTGGGTGTTTGAGCCAGTGAGGCTGGCCAGCGCAGTTAAGCATGTTGGTATACTCAGGGCGATGCCAGTGTGAGCATGGGGAAGCTGAACTGATAAGAAGGAGCAGTTAAAGTCATTTGGTTATTCAGTCATTGGTTATTTAACAAGGATACTTCTATGAGCAAGTGAAAAGATGTAGGGTAAATTTCAGTTAGATGATATAACAGCAAAGGAAAAAAAGCTGTTCTAATTAATAAGCTTTGCTTTTTTGTATTTTTTTTTTTGTTGTTAAAATTGCATCATAAGTATCTAAAGACAGTTACAGAAGATTGCCTTATATTATAGTACTTTTGCCTTTTATTATAGTACTTGCCTATAAGCACAGACATTTGTTATAGACTTTTCCCCAAAAGGCATCTGGAAACTTCATCCCTTCTGAAATCGATGAGACTTACATTTCTATTTGTTTATATGGATCCATCTTCTAGGAAATTGAAGTGGGACTTAGCAGGAATCTAAGTACCTAAAAATCCCAAACTAACATAAGTAAATACCTAAGACTGCTGCAATCCCGACATCCCTATTTACCTGGCATCTAGCTTCTGATTGTCTCCTGAGACAGAATCCAAAACATCTCCTATCACTCCCTTTCTCCATCTCCCTTAAAGCCCTGTAATGATAGCTACCTTTCTTTTTGTTAGTCACATATGGAAATGGAGTTGCATGCACCTTTTTTTTTCATTCAATAGCTTCTTAGTTGTAATATTATTTGCTTTTACATTTTTATGAAACCTAAATTCTCTTTTTAAAGCAGACCAACAACCAGCTGCCATTGCCCTGGCCAAAACCATAAAATATGTCAAGGCTTCAATGACTGGCAATGTTTTTATATGTAAATAAAAGAGAATTTCCTAAACTATATAACCAGGCTTTGTTCTAGTGATCGGAACCTATGAATCTCCATTTAGTGAGTGCCTCAAACAATAGGCTAGAAAATCATACTTATTTTCACTGTACAGGGGAAAAGTTTCAAATAGAGGTACTCCTTTCATTTTCCTCCCTACTTCCCTGCACACAGGATGAGATCCAGCTTTTTGGCTAAAGCATTTTCCCAGGTGGTGGGTCATAATTCCTCATAGATTTATGAGGAAAGTGAGCATGCACCTCAGACACCAATACATCTCAGACACCAGTGCTGAAGCACTCTAAACACTCATCATGATCGATAGATAAGAGTAATTTTTCCCTTCCCCCTTTTTGTGCAAATAGCAATTTCCAGTTATTTAAACAAAGCTAAGTGTGAAAAGGTTTCTAGAAAGGCACTACTTGGATCCCAGGACTTTTCTTGACAAAGTCTGATAGTCTTGCTGCAGGAGACTTCTGAAGAGTAAAGGAAAAAAAAAAAAAACAAATGAACAAACAGCCCCCTTTCCCCTAAAAAAAAAAAAAAAAAAAAAAAAAAAGGTAGAACTATCTACAGCCTCTATTACTAAACTTGCTCCCCAGAACACAACAAAATTAAAAACCTATATAGTTTTGCTGAACTTTACAAATAATATAATAAAAATCTTAAGCAGAGGCCAAGTATCAAGCTGTTAAATCCACATTTTTTATGTCTGACAGTGTTATATGCAAGTTATAATGATGGATGGTAATGAAAAAAAAAATGAATACACTTAATATCAGAGCACGAGCAAGTCTCCATATAATTCTACACTCAAACTATTTTCATCAATGCATCAATGTAACCCTAAGTTATATGTTAACAAATTATTTCAGTTGTGTTGCCTTAAATTGTAACAAATCCTCATGACTGTCCTTACCTCCAACAGTGAATTACTTTCAGTCCTCCTTAGATCTAAGGCCTATTCCCTGTGCAGTATAGTTAAAATGTATGACTTTGAAATCTCTTTAAAAGAGTCGTAGGTTCAAGAATATATTTGCTAAATCTGTACCATGTACATTATTTTACAAGATTAATTTTTCAACTATCAACCTCCTTAGAAATTCAGTGTTAGAGAAACTCATATTTATTTATTTTTTATTTTTTTAATCTTGGAACACACGCTGTACACTATAATTTAGTGATATATACATCCTCACTATCCAATCCCTGGTTTGTTCTTGCAGCAGCACAAACATGGTCCTCCTGCACAAAGCTTATTGCAATGCTGCAGCTGAGCTCTAGGGTGGAAATCGTTCAGGGCAGGTATACATCCTGTGTAGTATCCACCCTATTTCTGGACTTGAAAGCGTGTTTTTAAAATATCTACTTTACACCAACTTCCAAAGGTATCTGTTATTCCATTCTCCTCAGGCACAGTGAAAAATCATCAGTAAGCATAGTATGCAGAAGAATAACAGCAGAAGCAAAATTCTGCAATATGTACTACCTTCATACACTCTTTAGTAAATCTTTTCAGTGTGTTGATGCTGTTTCTTAGTATTGGAGTAAGGAGTAATGCAGTCCATATTTTAGGTGGAGCTTTTTCCTCTGTGTTATAGGAACTACTGTAACTAATATCTAATTTCTGTTAGGGTCAGAATTCAGCTGCACCTTTGCTACCAGGTAGCATTCTCAATGTGTTTCATATCCAAGACAATCTCCAAAACCTACATCTTTGGTGAGGCCCAAGCAATGGAAAAAATCTCAAGAGCAGTTTTCTGGAACAAATCTAGAATAATGGTAAAGTATATGTGACTTTGGAGGACACTAGCTGAAATCTCTGCAGTTCTGTCTATATTTAGTATACTTCAAGGATGTGACAGGACCATCAGCTTCTGCTAAAAGTTGCATTGGGTAAATGACATTTTTCAGGAAGCAGTTAAGAAATAATATTTTGGTCCTTCAGAATTCAGTGTGAAAACTATTGTTGAGTCTAATGGGAAACAATTTAACCCCACAACACCTTTCCTTTCAAGAATTACCCCGTCCAGTAGAAAATGTAAAATTTCTAAACTATATACATAACTGACATTTTTTTCTATGAAAAAATGCTTGATGCTTTCTTAATTTCTTGAAAAGTTATATGACCATGAATATTTCACAGCGGATTCATGACTACTTTGCATTACAACCCCTCCTCTCTGAAATCTTTATGGCAGAAGCTAATTTCAGCCTTCAGATATATTTGTTCTGCTCATGTTGACATTTTGTGCTTTTAGGCCTTTAATTCTAAAAGTACTTTTCCAATTTACTCTTCATTTGTGAAATTCTCCCTGTCTGTAGGCCTATGCACTGCTTATATCCTGCATATTGGCATGACTGAGCTTAAATGATGCATCAGACTTGGACTGGCCCTAGATGAAATGGATTCCAGCCTCCTTTTTCTGCCTGTGTTTTCTGTGCAGGATGATTTGCTTTCCTTTTTCACAGCATTTAGTGACATTGTGAGCTTTTTAGTTTAAACAAAGAAGATACCAACTAGCAACGCAAATGACAATTAATTCTGCAATAGAAAAATAATTTTAAAGAAGAAGTAGGAAAGCAGCAGACTGAAGATTTATCACTGAACTCCGTGACATTGCATGGCTGTCATCCTAATAAGTTATCAGAGTCACCGAAATATCAATTTGGCACATGGTTTCACATGGTTGCCTGCATTCCTACTTAGGGCCTATTACTTAATTCTCCTGTCATTAGGAAATCAAATCAGTGATTCTGACCAGGACTGGAGATAGTCTGATATTTATGTTTAAAATGACTATTAATTGTTGCATCAGAAACCTATTCTGAAGCCTGAAGAATTCAAAATGGATAATGAAGAATGTGGTCATAATTTATACAGGAAAGAGAGGAAGGGAGGAGCAATAATAAATATGTAACACTGAGTAGCTCTTCATAGTGTAATTGTATTTATTTTCTTGAGAAAATGTACAATGAAAAACAAAGCAAAAAATTGTAGATGCTTAATTAACTGTAAAGATCAACCTATATATTTTTCTCAATCCTGTCTTTGTTGGCAGTATCTCTACTTGGAAAACAGTATCTGATCTCTAAACTGTTAAGCAGCTGTTATCTGTATTTCTTTCAGCTGGGGTACCACTAAGTATGAAAAACTTTTGCCTGGTCACCTAATTGCATGTTCCAGACAGATAATTAGCTAGAAGATGCAGCAAAAAAAATTTACAAAGACAGGTGATCAGGTTTCTACCAATGTATAATTTTATAGCTATATCAGGACCATGTTTCAAAGTCATATCAAGTAAAATAAACAAAGAAACTACTAAAAAATCATGATGCTGTGCCAGACTATGGTCTGGCAAAGAGGAACGAGGAAAGACAAGAAACCTATAAAATATCCCATTTTATAGATCCCTTGGTATTTAAGAACTTGCTAAGAGTGCTAGGTTGGCTGTAAAAGTGAAAGGATAAGAAAACCTGGGGAATCCCTTTCTCCAGAATGAATCCTCTAACTACCAAAAATGTGAAAAGGAGCTCTCAGTATAAAAAAAGGAAGAATGATTACATAAATCAAGAGATGGGCACCCTCAGATCTGCCAGGATGAAATGCACCTGTATCAGTTCTCACTTCCCTGTACTATGTTGCCTTTCCTTGGCTTTCATCCACAAACAGAATTACTTGCATCACCATGGAGTGTTGCAAGAACTGTATTTTCATTATTTTGCTCACATAGCTAAATTCACAGCTGTTGCTCTGAAAAGTCCACAGCCTGTGATACATCACTCTTAATGCACATGAGCTGTACAGATGACCTGTGCAGGTGTCCTGGCCATCTGCACTGGATTTCCAAATTTCTGTAGCTCAGTAAGATCTATAGAAATCCCAGATGAATGATAATATTCCTATTTCTCTCTCTGAACTGCTTCTAAGTGGAAAAAATATAGATATGCCACAGAAAAGTTAGAGGTATGACAGTTTCCTTTGATGTAGTTGAGTCTTTTCCCCATCTTCATTTTAGGGATCTGTGTCCATATCTTAACAGTGTATATATAAACCCCACAGCTAAATATTATTTAGAGGAAATTGTGACAACATAGAACAGGAAGTCTGTTTTCTAAATGATGGATTGTAACTGAAACCTCATAGAATTATTTGAAAAAACAATCACAGATTTCTTTGCAAAAAAATGAGCGAAAATAATTCTTCAATATTAAGATAGGACCTTTTCTGACATACAGCGCATCTGGATACTACTTGTGTTTCATCAAATGCTATGCCAATGAGAGGAGTGTGTGTGCCTCCAGCTCCCCAGGAATCCCAAAGAATATCAGTAGCCTGGGGGCCAGGGCAAGCTTGTTGAAAGTTAGCGATATGGTTATCAACACCTTTAAGGGGTAAGCGATGATGAACCTCTGCTTTTCAGACATTATTTGAAGGCTGTGCCCTTGAAGTTTTCTTATAAACAAGATCTACTATAGTGAAAAAAAAGGCTATGGTTTCAAGCCAAACAGAACAATTTCTATCAGGAAAACTCTGCATTTTTTCTATTTATTTATTCTTATTTGTTCTGTATCTTAGGATTTTTTAATTTTATTTTACTTTGCAAGAATAACACATGTATTTGACAAAAGGAGAAATAACTTCTAGGAGCTAACATAAAGGACATGAAGTTGTCTTATATATCTCCTGGTTTGAGTGCTCCACAGTGAAGGCTTTGTATTTTCTTGTGTGGATGTTGTGTATGCTTGTTTTTAAAAGCATTATTGTAATATTCAGGGTAACATTTAAAGTAGAAATTTCTCTCTCTCTCTCTCTCTCTCTCATCTATCTGTCTATCCACATATATTATTTTTCTTCAATTTTCTTCAGTTAGAAGACAGACAGATATTGATCATTGGTATGAACCCCATGCTCTAGATCTCCAGACTGAAGTGAAACCTGTTCAGAAGGGGATATATGAAATTCCTATCACTGGTAAAGAGAAGAAGGAAGTAGTAGCCTCTGGAGATACCAGGAAGTCATTCCAGTGATTTCTTATTTTGGACATTTGAAACTGAAGACTAGGCTTGTTTTTGTGTAGATTTATTTTGTTTTTTTTTTAAAGGCATTGCAATTCTAAGATCCTACTGATCATAACAAATGCAGGGGAAAGTTTCACAGTTAAAAAGAAATTCCAGAGCAAGAAAACTTCCAGTGTCTGTCCCAGTATTCATGGAAATTGATGGAAGTCAAACTGGAAGATAGGAGATCCTTTTTATTTTATTTAGCATTGAAGAAAACCTTATGCAAAGGAGAAATATTTGAGTATTCAAGTGGTCTCATCTGGACACTTCCAGTTTGGGAGCTAACAGCATAATTTTGTATATTTCACTGAAAACAACACCAGAAAATCCCTGTCTGATAGATCTCCTGAAAATTTTATTCAGATCCTACCTTTGTGATTTCTACAGAATACCAAACTGGTAGACTGCAAAAGAGTGCATGCAGAAATTTGCCAGTCCCTCTCTTCCATGGTAGTATTTGGTCCTTAGTTTTGAGCTATCATCTCTACAGTAGGATGAAACTGTTATCATGTGTTACCAGTGATAAGCTTTTCTTTCTGCTTTTGATTTAGTTTTTTCGATTAACTGCTTATAAACTTTTATGAAGTAAATCATTCAGTAAAAGAGAGTCTAGGAGTTCTGTATCATGGTTTTATGCAGTTGCCATCTTATTCATTATAATGCATCTATAACAGCATTAAAAAGTTTCATTAGTTTCTTACACTCTACAGATAACATTATCTTTCAAATTATTACATGTTTCCACAGCTTTTTCACTTCTGCCCAACAAACAGATCATTTTTTTGACATTATACTAGAGATGTCACTCAACTTGGATAATTCAAACATCATCTGTCTTGTCATATTTTCAGTTTCACAGCTCCCAAAGACATCTAACTGTCCTAAAGTCAATGGGAGTTAGGTGCCTAATCTATTCAGGTGTTTTGGCAAATTTCTTATATACGTATTGACATCTTTAGGTTCTTTTGTAAAAGGCACTCCTGATTATTCTGTAGATTCTTTTTGTCTTATACTGTAACTTTTTGCTGTACAGACTGATTCATCCTGTTTCACCATGCAGAGCACTCAGCACAAGAAGACAGACACTTTGTCAGTTGTAATATATATGACAAAAGGAAAGCATTGGGAGAAAGGAAGCTTGGAGCAGTCATAAGACTATGTTTACAAAATCATTTATATACTTCAGGAAAATTTTTTGAAAACTTAATAACACCCCTGTATGTATAATAACACAACTCAATAATAGCACTATTCAAAAAAAGGTCGGCAGTGCTAGATATCTAACATACATATCTGGTACCAATCCATTAAAGGCATTGTGAAAAAGAATCATATTTTTTTATCGAATTAGAGGATCAATGTTCAGCTTTAACTTCACCACAAAGCAAGCATTTCACGGAAGTCTTATAAGTGTTTTCAAATATTTGAAGAGCAGTATGTGCAAACAACAAAAGAGTATGCCTCTTAGGCCTTAAAGTTCTGCCAACTCAACATGAATGAATTTGGCCTTTAAGTTGCAGCTGGATTACACTTGAGTGAGGTCTTGCTGAAATCTGCAAGGGCTTTTTTTCATCTCTCTTCTGAGGAAGCAGGCAAAGAGTTACAAATTTGTTGAAACCAAGATTCCTTATAATCTGTGGGAACTATGAGAGTGTAAGGCCTGATTTCTTTGTGATTTTAATGCTGACAAAATTGTCAGTAGGTTTTCATGCTTTGCAGAACTAATTTTAAGAATGCTGACCTCAGCCAAGAGCAGACCAGGGAAGCTACTAAAAGTCCTTCAAAAAGCAATACCTAGACAAAGCAAAGCATTCTTGAGTTATTCATGTTCTGGAGCCTTAGGACTTATCCACGTGTTACCTTGCTGACGAATGCTGCTATTGGATAGTACAGAGTCTTGTGAGATACACATCAAGGCTTGAACAAAGCTAATTCCCGACTGTCAATTTTACTTTAACTTTAGCCCTTAAGTGTGTTTTACATTTTTATCATAGATGAAAATGTAAGTATTCAGTTCCAGTACTAATCTCAAAATGAATAGGGGTTTGTGGAGATGCAAGAAGATCCGGAATCCTCTGAACGTGATAGCGAGTTTTTACAGTTGGATAGCTTGAGATAGGTCTGACTGCCACAAATATGGCTTTAAGGCTACAAAAGTTCTCAATTAATCACTGAATTCTTTTTTATCTGCAGTCAAAACACAAACTAAAAATGTAGAATAAAGAGGTGCTTGTAAGCACATGTTACCCTTGATTTTAAATTTAGTTTGTTTATGAATGACATTCATGAGCTGTAGACTTGATATACCTAGGAAGGAAGACAGATCCATTCGTTTCACTGGAAAAGTTGTTATGCACAATAGCAAACTCACTATATACATGAGTTAAGAATTTATTATTAGTCTTATTAAAATGTTATCAATGAATCAAAATACAGTACCACTACAGTTATTAGTACAGTCATAGCACAACAATTACTGATAGTCTAAATTAACAAACAAACAAAAAACCCGTATTAATAATATGATTAAACCTATTATACAAGAAAACGTACTGTTATCTACCCCTTTTTTGTGATGCGGTGCTCATCATTTTCTCTACAGGCTGTAAAGGCCTGTAGAGTGCGTGTCCTCCCCAGGTAGGCCGCTGCGGTGCCGTGGTGAGCTGGTGGTATCTCGAGATGTTCACCAGGAGAACAGCGCCCGCCGCCCCCCTGCGCGGAGCCGGGGCGCTGCCGGGCGCCAGGAAGGGGGGAGTTCTTTTTGTGTTTATTATTTTTTTTTAAACAATTTGAACTGCATTGTCTCTTGGACTTTTCTGTATCAGATAATTTAACTCTCCGACTTAAACCATTTGATTGGATGATTTTAACAGCACATTTAACAGTACCTTTTTGCTTGCCTGTGTATCTGGTCTGTCCCCTTTTACTCATACAAAGATTTTGAGCGTAGTGAAATGAAGTCTGTCAGACATTTTACTATGCGCTTTTTCACAAAACTTAAGCGAAAACACATGAAGCAACAGACACGTGGCCCATCTAGCAGTTCTCAAAACAAACTAACCTTATCTCAGTTTAAGGCAATTTTAGACAAATTCTGCGACTCGAGACGGTCAGGTCACCACATACCTCAAGGCCTCTCAGCAGGAACGTACTGCTGGTCCACACAGACACAGCTTGGGGTCGCTACTTTTCTCCAGTTACTGAGTGATAAACTAACCATTCTTTGTGGAAGAAATCTTGAATCATAAATCCCATGCTAAAATTTGCAAGTACAGGAACCATGAGAAAACGGCATTTCCTTTTGAATTTCAGTATTTCCTCTGTAGGGACAGAAGGAGAAGCACAACTTAAAAAGGAAAACAGTAGGCTGCCTGAGCATCCAAAAAATTCTTGTTCTCAGGAGAGAATGAAAGTTGGAGGTGATCACATCATATAACTCAAGAAAGAATTCAGTCTAGTTAAACTATAGTCAAACATCAGGTTTGACGAGACAGAATAAACATAGTTTGCTGATTTCAAGTCATATCACTAAATGTGTTTTCTGCTTACTGGCAAACATGTGTTGCAAGGCGACTGATGTCCATTGTAGGATTAACCTACAAATCCTGAATGAAAGAAACAAAATTTAGTCTGGAAGGAATGTTTGACCTAGATTTTTGTCTATGAGTGAGAGGAACTGGAAATTTCACCGTAACAGAAAAAGATGCAGGAGAATCAAACTGTTCAATTTAAAGAAAAGAGTCCCACTGAGAGGCACCCACTGAACTTATGGCATAGCCTCTACCAGCAAAGATCTCAAAAAAATAGAGGCATTCACCTATATAGTACTTAAAAATAACTCAATGGCATCCTTGTCAGAAGCTACCACACAGCTTTCTCCTCCTTGACTACACCAAAATTTTAGTATTCTCTAAAACTATGATAGTGAAAAACAGGCACACAAGAAGCATGAATTCAAGGGACCTTTGGTGACAATGGAGATCAAAACCTTTGTCCCATATTTAGGCAAACAGAGGAGGGATAGGTAAGTTTGGCTAATGGTTGCTTCCCCTCCCTAATGTGAGGATTATGACACAATCATATTTTCCCTATTAAAGTTCAGAGGAGATATTACCTGCAGGTTTTCAGCTCAATAACTCTTTTAATAACTAAATATGGCGACATATCCTGGTTCATGTTTCTTGTCTGGAATACTGTGTCATGAAACTAAAAAAAAAAAAAAATGAATTACAGTCAGAATGTGTTTCCAATATGCTTGCTTACGGGAATAGGAATGAAATGTGGGTTGAACATATTTTAAAAAAAAATCAGACTTTGGTTGCCAGTGTGATTCAGGCTTGGGAACCAAGTGTATCTAGCTATATGTAAATATACAAAGCCCAGTCCTGTAACTATTCAACACTTCTGGGTAGTAGCATATCACAATATTTTAATAAATATAAAAATAATAGATATTCAAGCCCTAGCACATGGCTTGTTTCATCATTTGTCTTTGTCTTTGACTACTCTTTTGTCACAGTGAAAAAGAAAAATGCATCAGTGGTTATTTTTCTGCCAAAAAGATTCACACAAAAACAAATCTATTGAGGGCAGTTTTTCATCACTTTTTTCACTGTAACAGTTAACATTTTTGTTGCCCAGTGTAAATCAAAATCTGGAAAAGAAGCTTGCTTTTCTTTAAAACTATTCTTTTCCCTGGACAAAGATGCCAAGTTGGACAGCGTCCTTGATGTTAGCTTTCTCATCAGATGGAAGGCAGATCACCTCTTATAAAATAGTTCTGACAAGTCTATTGCAATGTCAGCTTTTCTTTCTGCAGCTGTATTGTGAAAAAGATGGTTTCTCCTGAAAGTACTTTAGTTTTAAGGGGCTCTAATTTCAAATATATCTCTCTATGGGCTACAGGCTCTGATCATTTCTGAAGAGTATTTTCAGTTTAACAACCATTTTATCGGCAATGAATTACAACTTGCTGTTCCTAATTCTGCAAGTCGTCTTTGCTCTTTTGCTTAAAAAAAGGCAATTGAATTTGAAAGTTTAAGGAGAAAATATAAAGAGCCATCATGTGTAATACTGTCTTTAGTATTTCACAACATTTATCCGATAACTGAATCACAGATAAGTTTTGCAGCAATTGTGACAATACCGTGAAATATTCTGATACAAATTATACAGCGTAGATAATGTATAGGCGTGTTTTGTATATATACGCTTGTATATATACACTTCATGTATATTTAAAGATAAGAATGTAGTATAATGTCTGTAAGAATGGTCTTCTGGAAAATACAGAAAATATTATGTAAATTTAATAATCAGTTATTAAATAGCAATAATACCACTTGTGTATACACAAAACCTTTATAGGGGAATAATTTATATTAAAGTTGTATTCATAAAAAGTTAATAAACATGCTGGAGATATTTTATGAAAAAATTATTATGTACTCCAGCAGATGAATACAATTAATATGGTTTCTACCCATCTACATGCAATCTTCTGCTGATGTATCTATAACATAAGCAGTGCCTGAAACAAACTTAGAAACTCTGCAAATCATTTATGAAAGAAATGGGCATATTAACCATGGGCCATTACATAAAGTCAATAGTTACATAGAAATTTTCATCCTGTAGTTTTGAAATACTTTATGTCTTTGCTGAGGAATACTCTGCATGGATGGTAATGCAGTTATATTGATTTTAATATAATATTATTAAAATATCACATTTAATAAGGAAATCTTCAAAAAGACAGGTAATAGATTAACATTGAATGAACACTGTGACAGCATAAAACATTACCCCAGTTTTAAAAATGCATTATTATTTTATAAGGCAGTCCCACTATGTTCAACTTCTAAGTAAAACAGATGTGATGGAAGAAGAAGTTAGACAGATTGACACATTTCTGACCCTTTCTCATGTATTTTCTGAAATGAAGCTGTAATTATTATGCGTGTTGCAGGTTATACTGATGAGCTGATAGAGGAGGTTGTCAAATTATACGGCACACAATCACTCAATGACACAATAGAATAAAGAGTGGAGCAGGATTTCCAAATCTGTCTACACCATATAAGCTTCCAGACAAAATGAGCGTTCCAGAAGACCATATGTCACACTTAGGCAAATTATACATGCATGTGTTGTGGACAAGAAAACACCCATAAAAAATAAGGCACCAAACTGTTTATAAGTTATTAGATGGGATCCAGATCAATCATTCCACTCAGCTGAGAGAACTGAGAAGATATATATGCGTAACTATTTCCAAAAGGATACAACTACTTCCACTTAAGTTGTTACCATTTTATAACCTTGGTAAAAAAAAAAATATGTATATATATTAAATGTGAAAACTCTATTTTTGAATTCCAGGTGGATAGCAACTTTATAAAAACATTAACTGAAAAAAAGTCAGAGAGAGGTATGAGTGTTTTTTAATAATTTTAAAAATGATTATTTCAAAGGAGCTGCAAGCCACTTCACTAGTAAAATAGAACACACATAAAGCCTTTAATGAAACTATTGGTACTGGCACATCAGCCTGGATGACGACTATGTAAAGAAATAAAGACCTAAATCTTTATTGTACCTGGAAAGTCAGGTTAGTGTATTATAAAAGCAGTCAATCTGTTCAACAGATCCTTTGGGTGGCAGCATAGTCTGTCATTTTTCTGTGATCCATACTGGTGTTCTGCTTGTCTTGGGGGTGTTTTCAACCTTTGTAGTTATGTATTTATTTGAAACACACTTCTTCCTGAAAGAAATAATCAAATGATGAAGATTGTGGAGATACTTCAAAATCTGTCTCCTTTACAGACATTTTCAGAGAAGAAGGCGAAGGAGAAGAAAAGAGAAGAACAAGTAGAGGGAAAGGGAGGGGAGGATATAGCACAGAAGAGGAGAGGAGGTGGCGAAGGGGACAGAGTAGGGGAAGGAGAAGGAGAAAGAAATAGGGATTCCTTCATTGTAACTTTCATAAGACCACATGATTGTGATAAAATTATTTACTGAAAGGCGTTATCTACAATGCAGTCACAAATGAGTGAGCTAGCCATCTGGAATCACTCATCTATGGACAGACATAGGTATTTTCAGGGCACAATCCATCTGATTTTAAAGTAGATGTCCAAAATAGGTCAGATGAATCATACACTGCCTGTTTCTCTCGATGGACTGCAAGAGTATGTCTAAAGTGAACAGCCAAGGTGGATATATATTTCGCAGTTTTCTACAATTATATGAGATTAATTCATTTTTTAATGTAGATTTCCTATATTATTTTTTAGTTCCTCTTCTACATCATCAATTATTTGATAACATTCTGATACATTTAAAATTAACTTTAGTTATAACAATCTATTTTTCTATTTTTTCTATAGTTAGTTGCTTTAATTTTACCTTTGTAAGGACTTTATCAAAATGTGTTATGCCAGTTTTATTTTTTTCTTCTATTTATTGGGTTGTTCAAAAAATTCTAACTGATGATATTTTACTTTGCAGAAGCCAAGATGCTCTTTCACATACTTATATACAATGAAAAGCATTTAACCATATATTTGAATATTATTTCATTAATATTTTTTTCAATAATTCAACAGTACATTCACATTGAAATAAGATTTTTCTGTTAGCACAAGGTCCTAGAACTGTTCATACCACTAGTGGGTTGCTTTATTATTATTACTATTATTAGGTGCTATTTATTTTGGTTTAGATATATGGCTACTTAAATTAAAATTAAATATGAAAAAGAGTCTGATATATACTAACTGGTCCTCATTAACTGCTATACTGCAAAATTTCAGCTTCCTTTCCATTGAACTTCAGTGTCTTGTTTTTGTTGTTAAGAGAAAGTAATAAAGGACAAATATTTTCCAATTACTATGTTGGCAGTAAATGATACCAGCAAATTGTATAAATCTTCTGCATCATCTTTTTTCTTATAACTGCTTTTTATCATCTGGTAGTTCAGTAGATATACACGTAAGTTAGCAGGTTGCTCATCTTGATTAAAAAAAATAGCCTTATTCTCTTGAAATTCTGTTGTAATGGCTGCCAATGTACATATTCTTTCTGTTTATGTTTTCACTCAGACACGCTTTAACTTTGATTGCGTAGACCTTCAACGGGTTTTTTCAGTAATTGATGATAAGTTACAAATTGCTTTTATTCCCATCTTGAGCTATGTAAATTGATTATCAACACTGTTTAAAAATATGATCTTGTAGAAGTATATTGTTAATAATCCTTTCCTGAAGATGAAGTTTAAATGCTCACTACTCCAAAAGCAGGACAGAAAATGCAGCTAGTGCCAGAGTTAACTGAAAAGCTGTAGCATTGCCACTGAGAATAGAGTATCACTGCTCATATCCTATTATAAAAATGTTGGGCTTCTCTACTTTGAAGATTAAAAAATTTTAGCTGTAATCCAGGTCTTGTCTGACATGACATTTTGGAAGTAAAAGCTCAGAAACTTTTGTACTTAGCAGTAATAGGATAACATGCTACAGTAGTTACAGTAATTGCCCAACTCCTCTATTAGTTAGCTGTTTTTTTTTTTTTTTTCCATCCTCTGTCCTCTCACCCTCTGTCTTCCATAAAGAAAAACGTTAAAAGAACTACCCATTTCAGGAAAATAAACAAACAAACCAACAAGCAGAAAAATATACCCAAGCCCAACCTCTTCTGGGATATGTGAGAGAGAGATCACAGTGATCTGTACATGTGACAATACATTCCACTGAACACAGCAAAGATATGCTATTGCTGAATCAAAGATGCTGCAAAAGTATTACTTGATTGACTTGCAAATTGATTCTTACTGTGAAGCTATTTTCTTTGAATAATGATGTGGGGGTCATATTCTCCAAATAACTAGTTTTAGAATTTTATGGAAGCCATTAGAAAAACCAAATAATCATATTTTTTCCCCCCAATTTCCCTATTAGTTTTAATGAAGCAGGCTTTTGATGTATTGTCAGTTTTTATTTGGGCTAAAAGAAAGCCAAAAGAAGCCTTGGTAAGTATTTAGAATACATTGCTAATAGGAGATCCACACTTACTTTTTCTAAAGCACACTAAGAGATGTACCCAGTCATTCTGAAGGACATGAAGTGTGCATGGCTTTTTCATACTGTATATATGTAACATATATAACTAATAGACTACATACATATAACTTCTAGACTACAATAAGAATTTTACCCAAGACAAAAAGAAACATTGAGTTCAGGGACAGAGTTAACAAAATAAGCATAATAAAATTCAGCCAAGATTATGCCCCAGATCTTTTTCAGAAAAAGAAACCAGAAAAGAGGGAGAAAAAAGAAAGAATCGTTATAAAGAATGCAAGTAGCATTCTTTACATTCTAGAGGAAGAGGATGACAAGAACACCATAGGCTAAATGGATTTTTTCATAAGAATAATGGGTAATACAGTGACAGAAGATGAGTGGACTATCAGCCTGAAGCAAATCTGAGTTTTTCAACTAGTTACTATAGACAATCCAAATTTGTGCAAAAATCAAAACTGGATTAGCACTGGAAGAATGGTCAGAGTAGTAAGTAGATGAATGAAGCTTTGGGTTTTAATGGTGAATATGAGGTAAAGACAAAAATTAAATATGTGGGTTAATACAAAAAATTGAAAACATACAATTTGTGACAGAATCAGCAAAAGTGTTTGGCTATAAAATACGTGTTGAGTCTTTGGTCTCATAAAAAGGCTGTGTTATTGGAATACAAAGCAAGAAAATAAAGTCTGAGAAAATCTTTGTCCTCAAGTGAGATTATGGAAGCCTTGGAACAGAACAGAGCTGAAAAATCCAGCAGTTTCACAATTTATTTTATTACTCCTTTTACTCTAAGGTAGAACCTAATATCAGAGGTGAAATGGAATGCATACTCTTGTTTACTATTGAAGACTAGAAGGACCAAATATGATTTTGTTTGATTTGGTTTGGTTTAGTTTGGTTTGTTTGTTTGTTAGTTTTTGTATAGATTCAAAAGAATTAAATATCTATATGAAGCAAACACTTTCCCCACATACAGATAATAACTCTTTGGGGAGATTGGCGATGCCAATTATTTTTACACTTGCTTCATCCACAGTGATTGGACTGTTGCTCTGAGAATGACAGAAAACTTAGCTGTTTGTGTTCCTTATCCCTGTAGTGGAAAATTCAAGAAAAATCAGCACATTTAATACTGTTACACAGGTTATTAATGTTTACACAGATCAAACTGAGATTATAACGTCTACACAGATTTTGTACCCATATAAGGCTAAGATGCAAAAATTTTTGCACAGATTTGCTGTCTTCTCTGGTTGGGTATAGTTAAGTGATCTCAAATGTGTGTCCAAGTAAATAAATAGATGTTTGGGCCCTTCTCTCAAATTCTTAAATTTCTTCAGACAGGACACCCATAGTGTGGGAGGTGGGATTTATTACATACAGAAAGCACTGCATCTCCCATAAGCTCTAAGTAGGTAAGAATAGCACAGTAAGGACTAGCTAGCTATTGCTTTCCCTAGACTTCAAATTAGTCTTCAGATTGGGTTTCACAGAGAAAAAATGTACTACCTGTTTTTCTGTATTTTTTCCCTGCACAATCATGCATCCAGAAGATGGTTAGATGGATTCTGACCCATGTATGTTAAAAGCTAATGCTTTGTGCAAATACAATATCTAGTCATACACAAATTTAGTTTAGTTTGGTACCTTTTGTTTGCTCCTAATATACTTTTCTAAGTTATCAACAACCATATTAAGCAATTTACCTTTGGCTGTTAGTATTTTCAAGATTATAAAGTTACCAGCATCTTTTCCTAAATATACCTTAAGCGCTACTTAACTGTCTGTCCCAGGTTTACCAAAATAAAGACACATTTTTATAATCATGTCCTACACTATTCAAACATTTCTTCAGCATCTTTTCAGCTTTCAGTTTTAAAAGAGAGAGCTAACAGCTGTCAGGATGACTATCAACACGCCATCAGGTCACAGTATTGCAAACATCTGCCTAGGTATCTGGAGTAACTTTCTTAATTGTCATTTAATAAAGATAAAAGTTTGTTTCTTGTTGCTATTTATGCTAAATGCTACCTAGTACCAAAGGGAAAATATAAACAGGGCATAGTTGTCTCTTTTTTATATTATTACTGGCTTTTAAATGTATACATTTAAATGCATATATTGAAGCAACATATATGCTTCAAACAAAATCTATAAGTAGGTAGAAAAATAGGGAAAAAGTAGGAAGCATTAAATTTAGTTTATGAATGTGTACTTATTGTTGCTGTCTTTGTTATTCTGGCCTTTTGAGGTAGCTTGCTCTAAGAAAGGTTCTAGTCAGATCCCCCTCAACGCTCTAATTAACTTTAGGTCTTTCCTTAGCAGGTTTCTAGATTAAATCTTCAAAGTATGCCAGGCAAGGATATGTTCTGAAGTTTGCAGAAGGCCACTTACTGTATGGTTTGGATTCCACAAACATAAGCAGGAGGAGTAAGTTATGCTAAAATTTTGCTAGCAGTCAAGGCTCCTGGACACTTTGAGTCCCAGATAATTGGGGCTGAGTCCGTGAAGCACAATGTGGGTCAGAGAGATGGACAGCTTTGAGATAAGATTTAAATTATTATTGAGTTCTTTTAATCCACTGATTTAACTAATGGATTGTATGCTTCAATAGTTGAAAATAAAAGGAAAGGAAAGGAAATATAAAAGGAAAATTTTTAACAGTCAGTAAAATTAGCATCTGAAAAAGAACTTCAGAACTCTAAATGATAAGTGCTTCATCACTTGTAGCCTTTAAGGGAAGATGTAATTTCTAGGAGAGGCTATATTTAAATTATGAGTTGTTGACCTATCAAATAAGAAATAGCTCTTACCTCAGTTTCAGGAATTACCAATTTTATAGTACAATATACATTGAGATATACTGAGAAGATAATATCAGTTCTATTTCTATTTATATACAAAGAATATATGAGGCTCTGAAATCATGCAAATGTTATGCTTATCTTGAATGAAAATGAAAAATATTCTACCTTGTATTTTCAAAATTTCAGCTAATAAAAATGTGATTTCAATTACATGGATATCTCTGGTAATGCAAACTAAAATAACCAGATCATAAAGTCATGAAGCATCTGTTTAGGTATATTCTAATCCATCTAGTTTCAGTCTGACACTTAGAAAAGATGAATACAGCCTTTGAAATGCCAGCACATGCTAACTGCAGAAGTTCAACAACTTTACAGGATGGAAATGAATTTCATCAGGTATGGCTCAATATGTCTAAAAAATATGCAAAGGTATAAATTAATATTTATCCTTTCATAAGGAGGATATATCCTTCTTAAATTGAATAGTCCTACAGCTCTGAAAGTTGCACAATTACAACAGGTTTTCCAGATGTGCCAAAATCCAAATGGAACATGGAACCCATCTTTGGTGGGCCTCACACCACCTTTGTGATATCTAATATGCTATTAGGATATTGAAAGGAGATTCTTCTCACTTTAGGTATTCAGAGCATATAACGCATCAGTCTGTTGACTATGGAGGCAATGTGGTCAATTAGCTAAGAGGCAATCACATTAATCCCACCCCTACCATGAGCACCATTACAAGACATGTTCAGTGCAAGCTCAGATATCACTCTTCCAGCTGCTTTAGGCCTATAGATCAAGGAATGGCAGGAATTAAGCCTATTTACCTTTATTTCCTGTCCAGCTAAGAAAATAATCTGTGGCAACCATATACTACATTCTTGTGATGGCAGTATTGCTCATCTAAACAGTAATTAATTTTTGAAGTTGTAATACCTATCCTCTATTCAAAATCCATATGGAAAAATAAGGTGAAATGACTCATATGCTTCTGTTTTAGCTTTAAATATTTAAATAAATTTATAGATATATATGTGTGTGTGTGATTTACAAGGGTCACTGTATTACTATTATTTGGTAGATTTTCTTCTCTGACTAAAATGCTTAGAGATAGTTAGCCACAGATTAAGTGAATCTAAAAGGTTTTCACACTTTTCAGTGTTTGCCACAGCTACAACACAAAATCATCTAAATATTCAGGTGCAGTATTGATTTTAAATGTGTTTTCCTCATCTTTATCCAAGGCAAGAAATGTACTAAATTACCTGTAATTGAACAAGAAAGTGAAAAGTCTATTGGTGTACACTTAGCTACATATATTTGCCTCCTCAATTTAAAGTTGAGAACATGGACCTCCAGATCCATTTATTTTAAACAAAATACATATTTAGTATTGGATTTTGCCATTAGAGGACATTCTAAAAAATTCAGGGTGCCAGTTCAGACTAAAACCTTTTTCTGTTTCTTTCCATGTCAGCAATACAGCGCAATTATTTATTACATCCTAGCATTAAAAGAATCAGTGAATAAATATGCTGTGGGGTACAAATAAATTCTGTTGAAAGATTTGTTCTTCGGGAGCTATAACTACCCACACTGGGAACAACAATAACAATTATGATCATAAAAATTTTGTGAAGAGTTGTTTTAATGTGTTTTTATCGCTATTAATAACAAAAATAACAACAATAATATGAACTCATCTTCCAGCAATTATCATAGTCATCACCAACCATTTTCTCCTTCCTCACTTTTTCCTCTTCAGATAGTAAAAGGGATCCCATTATACAGTTCAGCTCTGTTGTTTTGTCTCAATTAATTGTGAATGAAAATCCCATCAAAAAGTTAAAAATTTAATGCTAGAAAATTTAAAGTAGTTTAAGAGGATTTATTCTCAGATTCCAGAGGGGTTTAGGCTATGTGGTGTGATTTTCAGACACAATAAAAAATTTAGATATATTTATTAAAAGGGATCAAAATTGTTTACAAAGTCAGAGGCCACTTGCCAGTTCAGAGTAAAACCTTTTTATGTTTCTTTCCATGTCAGCAATACAGCGCAATTATTTATTACATCTAGCTTTTCTTTTCTTCTCTGTATCTCCTATTTCTTTAAAATGCTGGTGGGTGATATGCCTCTAGTGACAACCAATCTGTTCCACATACTTCAGCTAAACTATTTAGTTGTTTCAATATAAGTATACATGAATAGGGAATTTTCAGGATAACTATCTTCAATATTTTGTCTTTCAATACCTATCTTCAAATAATGATCTTGAACTCTTAATGATATCCAGATATTCATTTGAACATATTGGGTGTTTGGTCCTGTCTCTGCTTCTTTGTATCAGAAAATCGTTTGATTGATCCATCTTACATCTAATTTATTCCTTTGCGGCAACCATCAACATATGTCAAGAGGAACTGGTACCACTCAGGGCTGCTTTTGTCTCTGAAAGCCAGGATTTAGTAAGCTTGCATCTGAGCTACTGCTCGTAGTTTCTGAAAGAGTTCCCATTAATAATGCTGTCATGTCGTTGCAGGCTTTCTGAGCCTCATGTCTCTCTTCTTCTTACTTCAGCTCAGTGCATGGCAGATGCCAGCTTAGGTCTTATTAGCATTTTCAGCTGCCATCTCCTTCTTCCTTAGTAGAACTTCAAATGAATCAAATGAGCTGTTGTCATCAGCTGTTAGTACTTCTACTTAATGGCATTACCTCTATTTATTACAGTAAAGTGAGAATGAACTAAACAGTATACAGACATAAAGCCATGAAATATTCCTTGTCTTCAGGACTATACATGAAATTCAGACAAGAGAGAGAGCTAATAAGTTATCTTAAACCACTATTTTAATTCTGGAAGTTCTCAGCTGTGAGTTAGAAACATCTTTCCAAGATTTTGCACTTCCCTACTGCGCTATACAATCCAAGCACTAACAATTATTTACCACAACGTCAGTTAAAGTTGGCTAGTATGTTTTAAAAATCCAGGCATTTACAGGAAAGGGTATGTGCCATCTCAAACTGAGTAGACTTTTTTTTTTCTGATATCCCTTACATTTGTGATAAAACACGTACTAGTGTCTTAGACTACCTGAATTGTGCAATGAAGGTCAAGCATGTTACCACAAGTTGCTCATCTTAGCCAGTAACAAATTCTTACCGTACTCCAGAATGACTGGGAAGCTGGTGCTGATCCCCAGAGGATGCCTGTGAACCAGTCCACTGCCTCAGCCCCTGCAGCGGGTACGTCTCTTCATTCACCTCACCCTTGCCAGGGGTTGTGCCTGAAGATCTGGCTAAGCCTAGTAGCTTCAGTTCCTACCAACTAACGGCAAGGATGAAATTGCTATAGGAAAGTGACAATTAAATGCTTTTATAAATCTTATTCATAGTAATTACAAAGTAGTGGATGTCAGGGAGGGGAGGGGTGAAGCTGGAATGTAATCACATTTGAGAAATTAAGTATACCAGTGATAAATTTCATAATTCTTTCTGGAAGCCTGTTCTACCATTTCTCTAGGGTATAAAAGACATGCTTTTTAAAGATATAGTATACTTCTGACTTCCTCA
Organism: Rhea pennata; assembly: GCF_028389875.1. Taxonomy (NCBI): domain Eukaryota; kingdom Metazoa; phylum Chordata; class Aves; order Rheiformes; family Rheidae; genus Rhea; species Rhea pennata. Next base: position 19,229,667 of record NC_084663.1, read on the forward strand.
TAACTAGTTTTCCCCTGTTCAAAAAAAGATAATGTCAGATACATAGGATTTTGTTTGCCTACTGCAGTGTTCCAGCATTTAAATGCTGTTATTCGTGTTTTAAAGCAATTGTCCAACACTGAGACATTCAGACTTCAGTGAATTTTTCTGTCTCAAGTATACATTTTTGATAACACAAACTCAATTTCACCTCAAACTTTAACATATTTTTTCCTTTTGGGCTTTTTAAATGTGTATGAATTGAGAAGCAAGCAAAAAAAGGAATAATTATTTCATGAATGGATTCAAAAGACTTGCAGCTGGTTTATGTGTGATATACTTGCTTGCCAGATTTTAGAATTCTTTACTCTGAGATATTGTAGGCCTCTGTCCCTAAACCTCTGGATTATTTCCAATATTTTGTTAGCAGTTCTTACTAAGCTAAGAGTCCAGCTGAAAAAAGAGCATTAATAAAAGCTACTGGTAGCTTTTGGTAAAGCTTTGGTAGCTATACTAGAAAAGATGACAATGAAATTCTGTAGTGATAAGAGAAATACTCACAAAATTAGAAATAGCTAGCACCCCAAAGCTTGCCACCAGCCAAAGCCCTAAAGGTCTACAGGAGTTTAGCAGCTAAACGGTCATGTGGTGCTTGATTAGTCAAGGGCATATTATATTTTATTCTATGGAAAATCTTATATCATAATAAGCATTGTCTTGCAGAAGAGAGAAAGTGAGAGAAAAACTCACAGGACAAATACTATTAATGATATTTTATGCATCACCGAAGGCTGCTCATTATTACAGTTATGAAGGTGATATAAAAATAGAAGAAGAATAGAATAGATTCTATCCGTGCTGATGGATATATCACTAAATTAATAATAGCGCTAAAACTATAAAACTAGTAATAACTATTTCTTAAAAAAAATGGCCATATAGCATTTAAGTGAAATTATGCATCTTAATGTAAATGTCTTAATAATGTAATAAGTGCATAATATGTAAATATGCATCTTAATAACAGTCCCTTTCATTAATGGTTATTTAATCAACTGATTTAGATGTTATTATTACTTGATCAGCTAGTGCTTCTTATGTGTAGTAAATATAGTAAATGATCAGTTTAACTGTGAGCTGGAATAAGGACGAGACATATTAACCTAGCAGGAAAACATTTTTAATGCCTAGAAGCATTTTAGACTACTTAGATATGAGATGGTTTTATCAATTAAGAAATGAAAACTAAATAGTATTTTCCATGCAGAAAGTTGATCTTTTTTTTGTGAAATATACAGGTAAGTGTACAGCAGAAAATCAATCATAATTATAACTACTATAATTGTAGTCTACTAGCACAAAGTACAAAATATACTTGTATATTGTATACAGATAGAGCTATAGAACAGAGAATCACAATTTTTAGCAAAAAAAATCCCCCTTTTATTGGAAAATGAGCCATTTAAAAATCTCTTCAAATGACAAAAATTTCATAAATTAATAGAAGGAGGGGAACACCATGAGAAGATTTCTGAAGGATACTTTGTGAGAAGGCTGAAAAACAGAGATTTGTCTCTTTAGTCTGTTATTGTTACATGTTGGTGTTAGTTTCTTGGACAGTACCAGAGAGAACTGTGTGTAGAAAAGCCTCACCCTAGGTATCCTTAGGATGAGAAGTGGGGATGATTTGGACCACAGTTTCATAAGCATTTTTGTAATTTACCTACATTTAGAAAACTGAAAATTTATTACTTGGCTAAACAGATTGAACTCTTTTAAGAAATGAGCTATAAAATTTCATTACATTACATTATTACCAACTTAAAGCAAATAGCCAGAATCATCTTTGTTATTAATTTAATTAAAAGACAGTACTACCCATTACGTCCTTCCTTCAAATATATTCTAAAATATCTATAGAAAATTTGGAGTTCCTATTTATCTTAAAATCCATGAAATCCACTTATATTTATCTTGCTATTTTTATAAAATGAAATATTCTATGTTTTCTCTTTGTCTCATACATTTCAGTATTAACATAGCTCTAACATTTTAGAAAAGTTAATGTTTACATTTCACTTGATTGAAATGGACACATCAAAATATTTTGCATTTTCAATGTCAGAACTATGTCATGGAATACTCATAAGACTGAACCGCTCAGTTAATCTATACAGTATAAATGTAGTTTTAAACTCAAATTAACTTAATTTTATTTATCCTTGGAAAAAAAACAAAACAAAAAAATCAAGAAAGTAATATACTATGGTACAAGAAAATGTACTGCTGAAGTACTACTGGTAAAGCAGACTGCTCTACTATTAGATAACTTTGGAGGTCCGAAGTTAATTTATAGATGTGCAGGATTTAAAGTAACGGCTATCATTTCAATGTTTATGAAAATTCAGGTCAAATTAGGGAGAAAGTCACAATTCAAGAGGATGTAGATACAGAGGACTGCCCTGTCCTCTTCACCTGACATGGGACATGTATCAGTCATCAACACACAGGCTCTTCCAACCAGTGAATGTTTCGATCTCCTGAGCATTAGAGAAGCGCAAAGCATTATTTTCAACCTTTTCCTTCCCTGGTGATAGTTTATTATATCCAGGTGTCTCATGCAGGTCTTATTTTTTCTTGTCAAACAATTTACAAGGATATTGTAACAGTAAGAATATTCACCTGAAGATATTTAAAGCTGCAGAGGTAGAACAGAAATTGTTCCAAAATTGTTAGCATTTTCTCTCGGTGTCTTAGTTCTTTCACAGAAAACAGTCACCATCAGCAGGATAACTGCATTGGAATGATTTAAGGAATTACATTTTTAAAATATAAGCTACAAAACATTGCTCTATATATTAGAAATATTCTCTCTATTATATGAAAAATGAAAAAATTTAAAATGAATGAATATAGTCTTAGAATCTAAAATGCCTAGAGCTGCAAATAGTGAATTCCTTTGATTTCGACGTGGTTAACAATAATAGCGGCAATAATGACATACATACATGCAAAAATTCTGACTGCCATGCAAATCCTTTATTATTTCAGATCATAATGCTAACATAATCAGTTACAAGATCTTGAACATCAAGTTATTCCTCAGTCTCTTTTCAGGAGAGAGAAACAAATCAGTTATGAAACAGTCTAGAAGGTGATAAAATTGGATTTGGACTTCCCTAATTCCATCTTTTCCAGTCATCCTGTCTGTTATACAGAGAAGATAAAAAGATTTTTTTTTTCTTTTTAACCTAAAATCAGATCCTGAGTCATTTTTAGAAAGAAAGTACTGCACAAACACTCACAGAATGCTTGTTAAAGAGAGAAAAAAAAAAGAGAGAGATCTTGTTGTAGGGTAATGTTCACATGAGGAATCCAGTTTTTTGAACAAGATGCTCAGTCACCCTCTACAGAGTTCCAGGAGTCTCTATTACAGAGATCCTTGCAATGATGTTTTCAACTAGATTGCACGAGACTCCTCACATTGCTGTTCTCAGTTATCATAACCAGTCGGTTTGTGGTTCTATATGACCACTCCAGAACATGGATGATCCATCCCACTGCTATTGATCGTCTTAAATCACATAGAGAATGCCTGCTATCTTTACTATGTACAACAGACTGTCCTACTTGACTATATCTTCATCTGCCTTCTGACTATTTGCAAGTGTCTTATCTGTGTAGAACTTGGTCGATTTTGCAGTAGGAACATCCTATGGAATCTCCAGAAGGGACAGCTTCTCTCCCAAGATTTTAATCAACACGTTGAAACATACAATTTAGCATGGGAACTTTAGGTGCTGCCTGGGGAAATACTCAGGACAGTCTCCACCAGGAGAGCTCAAGTACTGAATAATCCAATGCCTTGTTGTTAAGGCAGCTAGTAGTTGATCACCTTGTCTGAGGTCAGTCCAGTGTATAGCAGTCCATTATCTCACCTATTCAGATGACTAGCTAAGGAGTTCCTGCGCTGCCCATGGAATTAATGTGCACTAGGTATGCACAGCCCTGGACACAGAACTACCCCACACCTGTAACTACAGGACAAGCTTGAATTTCATTTTTATCTCACTTAATATTGAGATTCTATGATTCTTTCCACAAAAGCTATTAGAACTTCAGGTGGCACTAGAAAAAAATGAACAACAACAACAACAAAACTCATCTTCAGTTTTGATCTTTTCTTTTCCAGTCTTGCCACTTTGGACATCTGAATATATGTTGATGGCTGCCTCAAATTACACTGCTTTTAATTTCTTTTTTTTCAGGGAGGGATAATACTAATCTGCACAGTCTAGTGCACTGTCCTCCACTTACTCCACAGGTCATATTGCTATCAACTCAACCTCCTCTTCACTTCTAACTCTGTCATCTGCTCTAATTCCCTAGATATACCTCTCCCAGACTCTGTTTAGCTTAACTGGAAATTGTCTTTAGACCTGAAGTCACCTTTTCCTTCCCCAGCTCCCAGTATCTTCAATTCCTTTGTTAACCTTAGCCCTGTGAAATGCATCGTTTCTTTTTCTCCAGGACTTTGCTGGTTTAGATTTATCTAGATATTTCTGTCACACTCACAGATCTTTAAAGTGCTCCTTCTTCCTGTAAAATATTTATTGATACATTTTATTCAGGGAGCTATTTATACTACCTTTTGATAAATTATTGTTTATATTAACTTGATGTGCTGAATGGTGGAAGGATCATTCAGAATAAAAAAATATTCCTGATAAAATTATCTCAATTGTCTTTGGGACTAGGTAGAATCTGGTTAGTTAAGAGAGCACTGAGGAATTTTTGCTCCCAAAGATAAAGTATATAGACATCAGAAAAAAAAAGGGGGAAAGTAAATGGATGGGAAGGGAAAGGGAAGAGGAAGGGGAATGAGAAGGGGAAAGGGATGGGGACAGAGAAGGAGAAGTGGAAGGGAAAGAGGAGGAGGAAAGGGAAAGGGAAGGGAAGGTGAAGGGAAAAGGAAAGGGAAGGGAAAAAGAAAAACTATAAAGACTATATCTCAGGTTAATTCTACTGGGGAAAATTTCCTTGAAATAGTTTTAAAAGGAAGTTATAATAATTAAAACTTCAACAATATATTGATACTTGTTTTCTTTTATAAACAAAGTGAATTTTCTTGGCAGTAAATAAAATTGAACTCAATTATTTGATTGGCTAAGGGATCTGCAGAAATGGGATATTTAACTTTCAGATCAATGGCATTGCTGCTGTTTTAATCTTGGAGTCAAATGCAGTACGGAAGAGGCTAATGCTATATGTACACAGTGTTTTATTTTTAAGCAATTTATCAATATCATGAAAATATTCCACTAGAATCTATACTTTGAGCTGAATAGGAAATTAATAAAGGCCTTCAGTATTTGCGGTGTCATTCAGGCTGATGCTGAATAAACTGAATAAACTTTTTAATCTTTCTATAAAATTAAATTCCTTGTAATACCCTGTATCCCTTTCGTTATTTTGTTGTTCTCAATTGGCTTTTTTACAGAGCGAAAGTATGCATTATGCAGCAATCCATAAAACTAATATCATACCACTTAAATAATTACACACCTATTCTCTCAGTGATACGTGCACCTCAGTCTATTAATATTAACGTGAGCAAGTATCAAGCATATAATATACTCTCGAATATATTCATCTACCGAAATATGTAAACACTAATGATAATTTTCTCACTGTAAATGGTGGATTTAGAGGAAGCTATCTTTTCTAGCTTATTTTCTCTTTAAAATTTCATTTAAAATGTAATGGCTTTGATTTGTCTGCTATCATTTATTAGGAAAAATAATAGATTTCTAAAAAGCTCCTTTACAATTCTTTGCTTTTGCCTCAATCTTCTGGAAAATCATATCGAAGTAGAGATAAAACATGGAGACTTTATTTAGTCAGAGTTCCCACTACCATGGTCAAGAATGTTAAATAACTTCAGTTTTGCCTTGGGTATGCATTCACGCTTAAAGTGATTTTTTCTTCAAATTTTGTTACAGATGTAGCATTGACCATCTTTGCCTGGCTTCAAACTGCAGAGGATTTAGATCTTCTGGCTTGATATAAGGCATTCTTTCACTATGTTAAAACACTGATGGTGTACGCTGTCTACAGAGACCAGTAGAAGATAAACTGGGAGTAAAGAGTCTGGGTTCTATTTCTCTCTTTCTTGTTCTTTTTTTTTTTTTTTTTCTTTTTTTTTTCTTTTTTTTTTTTCCCTGGATAAGTCTTCTGTGTTTCTGTTTCCACATCTATCTTAAGTATGTCTGGTTTACTTAGACTACAAATTGTGTCTAGAGGGAATTATGTTTTGCTGCTCTCAGTAAAGCTCAGCATCTAGTATAATGGATCTTGCATTTCATCTGGTATCTCCTTTTGCTGCAATAATTAGTCCCTTATGTGGTAAATTCCACTGAAAGAGCACTATTTTGTCACAGGCCATGGATCTTCCATGAACCTTTGAAGACTGTGTAAGAGTAAGCTTCTCTGTGCTGATTAACTATAGCTGAGAGGAGTGCTCCTAGAGATACTGACTTAAACCTCCCCTTTCATCCCCATGTAGACATCCTACTCACAATTTCTTTTCCCCATCAACACCACAGAACATAAGGTCAATACTACTCATTGGCACTTGACTCACTAGGAAAAGCAGAGCAAGTCACATGCCTGAGTTTATTGTACTGTGACACTGTGACTGGGCTTTCCACTTTGTATGATGGGTAGGTCACGCTGCCTTTAGACCATATTAATCTCTGGGTCTACTCATGCTTCTAGCATATGACTTCAAGGCTTGTCTAAATATAGATGGATGCTAGAATAGGATGAGCAAAAATCAAAGTTTCATACTGATGCTTGAAAATGTTTTGAAAATATTTATAAAATCTTGTCTTAGAACATTTGCTAGGTACTTTTTATGGTAAATATGGGCTTTGTTTTGCCCTGTTGCAAATTAATTACTGCATTCTCTTTCTGATAGTGAAACATATTACCATTGCTCTTAGGCAAAGGGATGAGACTAGGGAATGAAGGAAAGCAGAGACAGACAGTGAGCAGCTGTACTGCTTATTATGTTCCTCTTGTTCTTGTGTGAAGATACACAAAATATCTGAGTAAAATTAATGATATTGGAGGTAAGCTCTGATAGTTGTAGGCAGAGATGCTGATACTGATACAGATGTGATCATCCACGATGGCACAATAGCTGCTATAGCCAGTTCTGAAGGATTCCACTATATGCAGCTTCTGCCAGTGAAAACCTTCATAAGCAACCAAATCCCATCTCACTTATACATGATTTATATACATGACAGGATTATATATGACTGGTTTACTGGAATAGAAAAGCAAAAAGAAGATTGTAAAATAGAATTCTTGTCATGGAGATGAGAGACGCACATTGGAAAATTTAATACCTTGAAAAAATTCCATGCTCCAAATCCTTTGAGGGTTATACAGTAAAAACAAAAACATAGGTAAAAGCAAAATAACAACAACAGAGTCAAATCTATAATTTTTTGTTTATAAAAAATGAAAATTTTATGCTTTTTACTTGCATAGCTTTAACAGTAGTAAGAAATAAGAAAATATGTCTTTAGTGTATCTCAGTTCTACTACACAGCATTTCTGTGGCCAAGCTGGATATGCTGACACAGGCCTACAATGAAAGTATATGTGCATTAAAAATATGTGTAGGAATTTACATATGATTTTCATTTGCACAATTTAAAGCCTTAAAAGAACTTGCCTTATGTGTTTATCAATAACTTCTATGTCTGCATAAAGTAACATTCTATGTACACACTTTTGAATAATATTACAACTTTAGAGAATCCCTCTTTGCCTCTGATGGTTCTTGTGCATTTCTTATTTTAGCATAAACACAGAAAGCAACTCAAAGAATATATTACTTTCATTTTATATTTAGTACTTTAAATATCAAAAAATGTGCATTTAGGTTGATAAGGTACAGTATATTCTCTCTCTTTTTTTGCTTGTAGTCATTCTTTTAGCCATTGAGGCATAACATAATGGCATAATCAAACAGCAAAAAAAGCACAAATGAAGGCACATTATTAAATTGACATTTTTCATCATATTGACATTATTCTATACCATAGGCATGAAAATATTGAATGAAAGATCTTCTGCAAGTTGTGAAAGGTGTAGTTTTTAATTTTAGTATCTATACAGGTGTCTATACTAATATGACAACATCTGCATATGGGGAAATTATTGAACAGTCAGCTGGCATGTGAACTTAAAGTTCACAGCTACACAGCACTACGTCTTTATGGAAAATCTATGAAAATTAATGTTTGTCTGGTGAAATTCCTTTATTCAGGCAAGCTAACCCTGGATGCCTAGCCTAAACGGTATAATAAGAGCAAGAAGTGCCAGATCAGGACACAGTTTTGTAAGCAATAAAATCATATTACTTCCATCTGAGTGATAAAATGTTGGTCATAGCGAACTAAACATTCCATCTGTAGTTGGTTATAATTAGAAATACAGTTTCTCTAATCACATTATTAACTATTTGTTAACACTGCATCATAAATTGCAAGGACAGCCAATAAAAACAAGCAAGCAAATTTTGTGGGGGATTTGGAAGGAAGAGAGCCAGAGGAAAAAAAAGTGAAGAGATTTCCACTCACTAAGAAGTTTTTATCTTCACTACTTGGTCTAGCTCCTTTTGTACCTCCAAAAGCTACTTACAGACCTGCTACTACATCAATCAGTTCCTGTGCTCCACTCTGTGGATTTTGATTGGAGTTGCAGAGGCCAAGGTCAGCATTTGCCTAGTACAGAAGGACACACAGACATCTCCTGTCAGACAAGCAGGCTTCTGCAATCTTTCAGGAAGCAGGAGCAGAACTTTACAAGATGGTAGCCAGTGTCAGAAACGTTTGTGGCCATGGTAATTCCCTGATGTCATGCAGGCAGAGACTTTCAGAGAAATGTTAACTACCCAGAGAAGCAGCAGCAACAGAGGAACAATATGTAAGAAGATATGTAGGGTTTTCCCACCCACTGAAACAGTCTGGTTTGGCAGTGTTGTTCAACCTTGATGTCAGAGGGGAAAAAAAGAGGACTCTCAAGCCTGCCAGATACAAAGTCACCACACTCAAGAGGAGATGAAGCGTGGTGGTTGGTAGCACCCTAGTGAGTTACAGGGATAAATGTTTTTACAGATTTGATTTATAATCCCAGGATGATGTGCTACCGAGACAGCTGCTGAGACAGCAGCTGCTGCTGCTCTGAAAGTGGATCCTGCCCCATCTGCATGTACTGGCTATTACTCAGTGCTGCTCACTCAGTTGAACATTAAGAGCGCTTTTGGGAGCAACCTTAGAAGATGAGTGTCTAAAAAAATGGATACTTACATGGTGTTCTTCAGCTGATATTTTCTAAACAACACAAGAAAGCACGCATAGGGGTAGACATACAGATATATGACAGGAGTGAGTGGATGATGTTGGGAAGCACAAAGGCTATTGAGTAGAAATGATTCTGTGTCACAAATATATAGGTCTAGTGCTCTCAAAGCTAGCTAGAGCTTTAAGCTAGAAAAGCTTTCAAAGAAAAGCTTTAAGCTAGGAACAATGGTAGATGGCAACATAAGGCCATAACTAGGTATACACTCTAAATGTTTGGGGAAAAACACATGATAAAAGACATACTTTTGCTCTTCGTGGAGGAGTCTTATGACAGGAAAAAATGTGAGTCAGAAACCTAAGTTTATGTGTCTGTATAACAGTACAAAAATATATGAGATAAACAGGATAGGCTGGAAGTCTTATAACCAAATTTATGAGGTAATCAGCATAACAGAGAGCTTAAGTTAAGCAGCATAACTGGGATATTCCTATAGAGAGGTACAGCTCTTCCAGGAAGGCTAGGCAGGGGGAAAAGGAAAGGATTACATACAAATCAAAATTGCTCTTAGGTCGAAAGTGCAGTGTGAGCTAGATCTGTTAGAAATGCCTAGGTAATAAGGAAAAAAGTCACAGCTGGTACTAAAGACAGGATTGTGCGCGTGGATAGTGTGTGTGACACCCAGAACTGCCGGGGGGAGAGGAGAGAAGGCAATCAGCCCCAAACCGGTCTTGTTGAAGCTGAAGACGACCATCAGCCGGATGTCACCAGGGGTGGCCCCGAGCCCCCGGAGAGGCAGAAGAAGCGGCCCGGGGCGGGCGGGCGGGGGGCTCCCGGCGGGCGGGCGGCGGAGCAGAGCGGAGCGGGGCGGGGGAGCCCCGGGCCGGGGGGCGGCGGCGCCGCGGGCTCGGCGGGGCGGGCGGCGCTGCTGCTGCCCGCGGGCGCCGTGCGGAGCTGCCCCGCGCGGGCGGAGGCGGTGCGGGGGCGCGGTTACAGCCTCCCGGGAGGAATTTCGGGTGATTTTTAACATTTCATAAGTGCCTAGTGCTGTGATTTATCTGTTGCATTAGTGATGCTGAACCTGAATGTATAGTTCACTGATTGCTGGTTAATAAATCAATTAACAGTCTAGATCCTAATTTGCTTTACATTATGTGAGCTTGGCATTTTTCCTTTCCCTGGGGCAAAGGGGGAAAAATTTCCTTTTCTATTTTTACTTTTTCTCTTCCCTCTTCCAGCTTGTTTCATAAAGTAGCAGAACTAGGACACGATGATAATGGGGGATTTAAACTACTTGAACATCTGCAAGGGAAGGTCTGAATCAAGTCACAGTCAAGAAGTTTGTGGAATGGGTATCTCATCAGCTTTTTACACAGAAAATGAAGAATGCCACAGTAATGAATTCTTCTCCATAGAGAAAAACTATCATCAAATGAGTCTGTGATTCTTAAGAAAGGAAAGATATCACGAAGAGCAGAGTAACAAATATTCCTTTTATTTCTGATAATAAAATAAAAGTGTTTATACTATAACAGTGCAACAGAATATATAAATAACAGAATAAAGTTCCAGTAAATTCTACAGTCATCTTATGAGACTTCAGTCACTTTGGGAACCACTTGATTAAAGAGTTTTAACATCCTACAATGAGTTTAATACACCGAGCTTGATGTTATGGCCAGTGGTGGTTGACTGTGACATGCCACTGTTGAGAGACTAGGCTTGGACAGCTTCTTTATTACTTGTTCTTTTAACTAATTTTGTAGGTGTTTCTCTTCTGGAGAAATTTAATGGAGAGAAAAACTTTGTCATACTTCTCAGCATTTTTTTTTTTTTAAGTCTGGATCTATTTATTTGACAATGGAGCTAAGAATTAAGATATTTTTCCTGATTATTGTAGCAACATATATGCGTCTACAAACTTTTAATATAATATTGAATAGCTACAGTTTTCCCCATTTACTGTGACAGATGAAAGTAGCCTGCAAAAGCTGGTTCCTAGCTATAAGTATTTCAGATTTTTTTTATTTTCTTAGATACTGAGCTTGATTTATATACATAGTTTCATAGAATTTGAATAAGGATTTTTCATACAAGATGGTTGTTGCTTATTCGACAATTTTATTTACTAGATTCATTTTTAGATGTGTTACATTTATTTTTATAATGTCATATCTTCTTGATATGCTTGAGTATAAATGATTAAATAATGAGACTGCAGAACTATTCATTGTTTATAACCATAAATAATACTTAAGCTCTAGAGAATGTGCTTAGCTTGTTTGAGATCTTGACTCATTTCCCACCTCTGTTTGGGGAGAGTCAAGAACCATTTTCCCAAAGGCTGAGGAAAATCCATTTTGGATGGGAATAGAAAACTCCATCTTTTCTTCAGAAGGTGTGTCAGTGTGCAGAAGTGAATTCCAGATACAATATGGGAATGAGGTGCTTTAGGGGGATAAGAAGGAGAGGTTTCACTTGCTTACAGTTCTTCTCTATTTATTTTAGTTCACAACTGTTTCCTCTAAGATGAATAAACCGTATTAGAGCTCTAGTTAGAATAAGTAAAATATCTACTAAGTAGATTAAATATCCTTGGCTCTCATAGAGTTGGTGAAGTAGTACTTTAGCAGCAAACTGAAGGGCTCAGTTGTGGAACCTGGATGTTTTACGTAAGTGTTTAAGCTAGAGAACTTACTATACGAAGCATTTGCAATGTATAACTCATATATAACAGTTTTCCAAATGCTGAGGGGAAACCTTCATTATTAATTCAAGAAGATTTCATAAAGATGGATTTTATTTTGTTGTATTCATTCAGTTCCTTCAATCTGAGAAATGTCTCTGCCCCTTTGAAATGTATGGTCATTTATGGTATTGTCATACATCGTTAAGTCATCTTACAATGTGTCCCTTTTTTCTGACTAGTATGGTAGTTTTCTTATATTTTATTATAGTTCATCTTCAATCTGCTCTCTTGTATTTGTATAATATTTTCATTGCTACTAGCAATATTCCTTTTTTTCCCCTTCATTCTTTTTATTATTTAAACAATACAGAAGACAGGGTTTATACCTAACAGCTGTTTCAATTTTTACTTGCTTATTCAGAAAAAAAAATTCACCACTCTCATTGAAGCAGGCTGTCATATAAACACAATATTCCACTTAGTGTGTTGGCTCTAGCATGAGATAGGATTGAAAAAAAGAAATACTATGAAACAAACTGGGTAGGAGGAGTCTATTTGGCCTATAAGTATATATAAAAGGTTCCTTTGGGATTCCATGGCAGAAACATCTGCTTAGTTTCTTGAGTGAGTAATTATCAAGGGTGTCAGTAAATGATCAAATCTACTTAGCACCAGATATTGTACCTCTACTGTCAGAAAAAAATTCTTATTACAGACATTTCAATAAGTAAAGGAATAATTTGGCCAGCGATTTTGTAGATAAATGAGCCTATTACTGAGAAGACTGCGGTGCACTATGTCTTTAATAAGCAGAATACTTTTACATACTGTGAGAAGATTCCACAGTGTGGAGAAATTTTAAAAGTCTACTAGCAGCACTAAAGCACTAGATAATATCTTTTTTATTATTTTCCTGCCTAAAATGTTCAATATTCATCATATTATGCTTTCTTTTCTGTCAAAGTTATAAGAGGTAATTGCTTGCATTGTGAACATATCTAGATATTGGGTACAAATGATTAGTTTCCAGAAGGAGAATGTTCACTCTAAAGAAAATTTTCTTCCAAATTTTCAACTTATGGGTAAGGCAAATCATAGAAGACATGTCTAAACTATGTACTATATGTAGGTTACATCCATGAGAAAATCTATTTATGCGTCCCTTTAAAATTCAAAAATAAGCATTTTGTTGCGAAAGAACAATATTTGCAAAATTTATTTTGAAGTATACTATATTCATTCACAGAAGTTACCAAGAAATCAAAGTTCTTTTTGCAGTGTTTCCTCAGCCAGCAGTCAGTGGTTAGTTCCCTGTGAAACCTCAGATATGCCCAATTTCGGGAGAGCAGTTTTCTTTAATCTGATGAGTAATACTGTCTGCATTCCACAGCAAAATCCCTGTGTGTATGTATTTAACTTTAGGTTTCAGTAAGACTTTAGGTAGTCTGAAAGTAGTAAGTTTAAAGCATCATGACTGCAGGAAAAATCCATAGCAATAATTGTTCTATTAAATTATAACTTTGGTATATAACTCTTTGGTATATACAGGCTGAAAGGGCATGTTTTACATTACATTAATCTAGTTCTGTTGACTGTGCCAACACAAGCAGATGCTTTGTTATTTTTATTGTTTGTCAGACATGAAACCCATAAAAAAGGACAACTGTCATCTTTTTTTCTGAGATAGGAATGTAGCTGAAAGATATCTGATCAAAGGTGTCCCATAATCTGGCTAAAACGTTTTCTGTGACTGAACATCAGTCAGATGTCTTCTTTGAATTAACTTTTAGTTCCTTTTTATTGCAGTGAACAACAGAGACAATACGAAAAAAAGTAAAAAGTTTACTTTTAGCATAGCCAAGCTGAAATATATAGTGTTACATCAGAGATAAACCTGGACCAATGCCTCTAACTGTTACTTGCTTATTTTTTTACTGCCTGGCCTGGCACAGAAATGGTCCCCGTAGAAGACATTTTGGACTGCAGCTGCATTCTCTCAGTCACTTTCCAAGGGAGATGAGTGGACTCTGTCCAAAACGCCGTTCTGCAGCTGCAACAAGGTGGGGTTTCCTATTTAGCAGCATGACATTTTCAGCGTTCATTTTCATCTCTTCCTTTCAGTGGATTCTCCCATAACAACGCTATTCCTAAATGTTCAGGTATCTGTACAGTATTTTGCTATTAGTTATGAATAACAGTTTATAGCAATTCTAATCACTGAAAAATATAAAAAGAATACACTGTATTGAAATGTCCAGCATGAAATTTAGTTTAAAATGTGGTTTTGTTATAATGGATAATATTCTATTTCAAATCAAGCTGTCTACAAGCTATTTCAGTTAGTGAAATGAGCTGTGATTTATTATTGATGATGAATATGCAACATTTCTTAATATTGAGTTACAGGAATTTTGAAATAACAGAATTCCTAAAATTTATCCAACTGTATTAATCACATTTCTGATAACATTTGGGGGTACAACTGTACTCTATAATGCCCAAGATCAGCAGCCCATCCTGCCCATGTTTATCCCTACTGATATCGAAGATTTGTTCCGTAGTTGCATTACGCTAGAGGAAAGAACAAATGTCATTAATCCTCTGTTAACCTCTACAGTTAATCTGTATAGAAAGTTTATAATGAAGTAAGTAACTGCAGTGTAAGGTATGAATTTATAACACAGTAGACTTTGTGCGCTGTCTCCCCTTGTGAATGCCACACTCTGAAACTGGAATGCTTTTGCAAGGTGCAACTAGCAGAGAGTCTCTGTGATAATTAGTACATTGTAAATTCATATCTCGGCTTACTCTGCACAAACAAACTCCCCTGTGCAGGAAAGTCCACAGTGTAACTACAGTGTTCTTTCATTTCTTGAAAGCGAGTTAGAAGTAAATAAAATATGGTCAGTATAGCTGCTGCTTTGGCAGAAACTTTGCAAGCAGCTACTGACCTGTCAGCTGTTTGAGCTGCTGTTTCTGCTCTGAGTGAAAGTTTTATTTCTTTCAGCTTATGAATTTATTGTTGAGACCTCTTGCCAAGGAGAGTCAATCAGTGTTGTTGCCAGGCACAGCAACACTGTGGAAATAAACATATACTAATAAGAGTGTATGAGTGTCCTTGATTTTTAAAGGAGCTCATCTTCAAAAAAAGAGATCAACTTCTTATTGCCATCTCAGGTATGATAGACAGTTCCCATAGAAAACCATACAGAACTATTATACCTCTGAGACAGTTGTCTCGGTTACTACATAAACATACTGCATAGGTCAGAAGCTAAATTTTCTCGGTTTCAGATATTGGAATACTCTGACTTAAAATTAAAATTTAAAATTAAATATATAAAATATTTAGGTACTTAAAATACTTCAAATGACATTGGCTTAGTTGGATATTATTCTATGGTAACAGATCGATAGGTAGGATTACTTTTCAGGTCACTGATAAATTCATACATGTTAATCATGTAATATTGATCCCAGTGCTGCATCATTTTGTTCTTCTCTATGGAAGCTTTGCTGAATACATACATGGGTTGTACCCATAACCCTTGATAATTTCTTATCTCACTATCTTTTTACTACAGGTTTCAACACACTCATGAAATTCAGGCTTTCATCATAAGTCCATAATCAGCAACTCTCTGACCTTCTTTTCCCATCTTCTTGCCTTTCTTAATCCTACTTTATTTCAGCTCCAATTCATCTCAGGATTATTCCATGGAACTCAAAGTACTGTTAACAATGTCAATGTTATTAATAGTAATGTTATGTAATAGTAATTAGTTATTACCATGTTAATAATATCTGTGCTCAAAAACTAAGCACAATATGAAAAGGTACAATGTATGATATGCTGGGAAAAGGACAGTTTAGTAACTTAGCTTGTGTTGTAACATCAGTGTCAGCAGCCCGCTGATTTTGGCACTGGCGAGGATTTTAACATGAGTTTCCCATCTTCATTGGTTATCCAAACTACTTGATTACTTTTTCTAATTCATCAGGTATTTATTCAAAGAAAATTGAAATCATTCAACAGGACAGGCTGTTAATAACCTGACATACCTGGAATACTAAAGAATAACATTTAAAAACCTGTTCTGAATCAAATAAAATAATTTTACAACCCACATCCCAGGTGAGATCCCTGCTTATAGAACTATTCTGGTCTTCAGAAGGTGATCTTGGAAAAAAAAAATAGCACCTTGAAAAATTTCTGTTTTATGATAGGAGAAACTAAGATATTTTCTTAACTATTGAATTATTTTTCATGGATCAGTGAACTGTTTTCCATTGAGATTTAAACTCCAAAGTATCAGTACTCAAGGACTCGTTAGACCACAGGTTCATTATAGAGTACAGAAGTTTTATTAAAAAAAAAAAGAAAAAATAGAAAGGGGAGAAATCACTTTAGGGATCTTTTATACTTTTTTACCCCACAAAAGTACTCTGCAAAACAGGTTGTCTATGTAATTTTGTGTGAACGGATTCTATAGGTAGCTATCAGTTTGGATGAAGAAAAGTAGTTATCAGGCCAAGAGAGGAAATGCAAGTGCTAAGAAGCAGTTCTCCAAGGATAGATGAGCTCTGGAGATTTGCAGGTCTGTTAACTCCAGAAGGACCGATAAACCCGGGAGGTCTAGAGTCTGCCAAATCCACACAAGGCCACTGGTGTACGTGAACCTGAGCAACGGGCTGCGTGATTCAGACCACATCCAAGAGGTGGCTGCTGCGTACAGACAGAGACTGCAGGACGACCTGTACACGTGAGGGAACGGAGGACCCTCTGAGGGACTTTGCGAACACCAGCCTGGAACCCACTGGCGCATCAGTGTGGTCCTCCACTTCGGAGTACGCTGTGGAGTTGGCCTCCTGCCTGTTTTTCGAACCATGTAACTAAGTAAATATGTGAATGAATACATCAGTGAATTGGCGAATGTTCTAGGCAAACAGTTTTCTGTTATTGATAATAAAGGTTTGCTTCTATGAAAAAAATCACAGCTTAATAAATTAAAGGTTTTTAGAAACAGTGGGAGAGGGAACAGATCACAGCTAATCTCCTTTTATGGAAAAGCAAAGCAACAACACAAATTTCAACTTGCTTCATGTAAAATACATATCAGGATGATGCATAGCTTGCACCACAATGCTGAGACTTGAGTTGTTCTAGCTCTAAAAACCTCTCTCTGCTGTTTTTTTTTTTTTGTTTGTTTTTTGTTTTTTTTTTTCCTGGACACACATACTTTGTAAGCACTGAGGAAGACTGAAAGAACAAATACCTTCTTGAGGAATGAGTTATAATCTCAGAATCTCTGCTGGTGAGATTGCAATAATGCAATGTACACAATGATTACAGTAGTCATACTTATGCATAAGCTAACTGTAAACAAATTGGCTTAAAAATGAAGTCGGATAAAAGTGAGAGAATAAATGAATGATTAAAAATCCAATCTAATTCAAATCAAATAGTAAACTTTTCACAGAAAGTCTTAGAGGGTTCTAAAGAATATAAAACTAACAAGAAAGGAAAGTTTAGGAAACCCTGTAACTAACTCAAATATTTATGTATCCTGTGTTAAAAGATTTGCAGACATTTATGTACACTGACAAAATGACTGAGGTACCACAGTTCTGATGTCACTGAAATTAATTAAAAGGATGGAAAAATCTCAAAATTTATTAAGAAACAAACTTTACAGGGTTTTTAATGGGCAGAGTACATATTTATATCAAATATATATGTGTTAGAGGATCATATGAAAAATCATGGGAAAGATGTTGAATGTGAATCAACATCAGTGACTAATGAAAATTCTCTATGTAGCTTAGTTCTCCTCTCTTAAATCAGTTCATTTCTAGAGTAAACTTGCTAGCTGGGAGAGGTTTCTTGCAGTCTTGATGTGCATAGTGGATTCGAGTTTCCTAAATCCTGCCCGAGGTCTACTAACTCCAAATCCACTGACTTAGTTTCTGAAGAAGAAAAGAAAAAGTGTTTCCTGTTTTAGCTGATATGGATTGCAGAAGACAGTCAAACATGAAGTAACGCTTTTGAACTCCCCAAGCAGAGATGTTAAATCTTTAGATTGTTGGAGAGATAAAACCTAAAGCTACAACTGTAGTTAATTAAAACTTTTGCAAAATCTATATGGAAAATTAAATGCTGCCTACAGAAAGAAAATTAGCTGAGGAAAGCAGAATTTTCTTTGTACATCTGAAACTGGGAATCTAAGCAATGCTTGAGAGTCTAATATAAATCATTATTGTCTTCATACTGAACTCAATGGTGAGCCTCAAGTACTCCTGAGACAGGTAGGGAATCCTGGGACAACTGCATACTTGAATTCTACCATATACTGCTGACTGAAGTATATGGTTGGGGAAAACACTGACTTTTGAATTAATCTTCCTTTGACTGATAGCAGTGAAGTAAGGGTTTCCTTTGCATCCTCGTGTCAAACAAAAGCAAAAGAGTTTTTCTGAGTATCCATTAAAAAACTGTCAGTGATAGTCAGTATCAATAACTGTATTATTATTTCTAACTTTTTAGCATGGAATCTAATTCATTAAGGTTGAAACATACCTAAGGTTGAAGACAAAAGAAGACTGTTTGAACCATCTCTAAGTATGGAACATGCCATACTTGAATAGCCAATATGTGCTTGTATAAAACACAGAGGTAATAGCTCTGTAACCTTAAAATAAATACATAAATAAATAAAATACTCAGTATTAGTTGTACCATGTCTGTACAGAACTATGACAGAAGTGAAAAAGTTAATATGTATACATGCCAATGTATCATGCTAAGATATTACTCTATCATTCAAATTGCAGAGATGTTATTTTAACCCAATATACAACAGGACAAACTGCTTCTTTTTATAATATCTCCCAGTTGTAATGTCTAAATACAAAAAAGAACATGATCTGATGAATATTGAACTAAACATGACTACCCTGAAATAGGCCATTTGCTGCGATTCTAAAAGGATTCTGTAATACTGCAGTGTGATGATCAAAAGCAGCTGTTAGATCCAAAAACGGAAAAGAAGTGAATATCTTCAAATAAGAGAAGGCGTAGAGATCAGTATAGTACTTTTAAAAGCAGTTTTTGTCATCAAAAGAAGAAGAACCTGTGAACTCACTACAGAGATAAGATTCAAATGGTTCTTAATTTGAATGGTTGTTGCTTTTTCAAACTGTTTGCAATTGCAAAATAATTGCATCCTATTATCAGCAACAGGGTGAAAATTAGCATTTATATGCATTGGAACATCAGATTTTGAACACATAGCATTTATCAGGTTTGAGGGAAGACTAATTATGTGAATTACAAATGAGGCAAAATTTGCTATTACAACTAAGGATGGCCAAGAGACAAGTCCTATTATAGTTTAGTTAGTAAAATTTAAAACGAAAGGAGGTGCTTGGTTTATTTCTTTTCCTTTTTACACTAAGAAAGTAGTTGCTCTAAATTAATGAGTACATGAGGAAGGTCCAGTTCTGAAGGATCAAACAAGTTTTATTTCCCTGTAGAGTGTGAAAGAGCTTCAGAAGTTATTGCAGCCTTCCCTCCCCGCATCACTTTGTTTGGGCACCTTTTTCTTTGTGCAGAGATTCTGCAAAGAGGAATTTAAAAATATAAGGCAGATATCCACAACTAATACTCACAATAGTTAGCTAGGATGAAGAAGCTACCCAGTAAAGCATAATATGTTCACCACCCTCAACAAATTACGGAAAGGGAGCTTGCAAGTCTAGCAGTTATTGGTTGAGTTGGATGGGTCAGCTTCCTTTGCTCCTTGGAATAGGCTGACACTCAATGCTGCTAAGTTGCTGTCTTCTGCCTTTTTTTTTCCTTTAGAGTTTTATACATTTTTGTGTCAGTGGCTTTCCTCGCCTATCCTTGAACTGCTAACTATGCATATATCAGCAGTTTTACCTTTCTCTGCATTTTTACTTTTCTTATCTTTCATAGCTCTATTCCAAGTACTTTCTCACAACACTTTTTCACAGCTTGACAATTTTTGAAGTAGTTTGAGTCAAGGTTATGCAGCTGGGCCAAAACAAAATCAGGCCTTGAATCACATACAGTTGACCCCTAGGAAAAGAGTTACAGGTATCATTAGATGATACGGGTATGAACAGGAGCCTGAATGAGAAGGGACTGATAATTCTTTCTTGCTGAATCAAAATCAGTTGTGAGTGGTCTTCAAGGTTCTAGTAGCCTTGACTCATTGCTACTAGAGTCATGGTACTCGTGGTATTCTCATGCACATGCTTGTACAAGTGCAGTGCAGCTATTCGTTTGTATGTATATGGAATAAATCATACCTTTCACATACAGTAATTCTAGATTTACTTCAGGTTTAGCATTCAGCTGATTGTGTTCTACTAGAGTATAAGACTGTTTTCTTGCATGGGAAAAATGATGCATCTAAGGCATATTTAAAGCACAGAATAGCTATATTGGTACAAACCAAAGCCTGTCTCCAATGATATTCTAAAGAATGTGCATAGAGGAAGCATAACTGTAGAAAAAGTATGTAACAATACTTTGCTTTCATACTTTCAGACATATTGCAGGTCAGGGATTTTCTAAGCCAAGTTCCTATAAATCTAGTAAGTATCTGTGGCTTTGTCTTCCATTAACTTGTTTGATTTCTCTTTCAGTTCATATAAACTTATAGCATCTAAGGTATCCTATGGCAAGAATTCCTGAAGTTTTGCTCTAAGTTAACTAAACACAGAAAATTTTCTATTAAGTGTGATAACCTTTTTTTGTTGTTGTTGTTTTTCTGGTCATTTCTGTTTCTACAATGTCTTTTGAGATGAAAGTCAGGATTACACATTGTGTAGATGATGATATTATAGGTTCATATTGGTGTTAGTAGTTCTTGCTTACCCACCTGAGATGCCTTTTGACTAATGAGTCTTTAACTCTTGGTTTAGAGGGAGTATTGAAATAAGCATGACAGTATAAACTAAGAACTAAGCCTACATGGAAAAGAAAAATCATATTCAAACCCACCAGATAATTATAAAAAGACTGACCTTTATCATCTGGAACTAATTCACAGCTGCTTAAGTTAATCCTTTCTTACATTTCTGCTTGAATCCATAAAAAAAAGCTGATGTCTGTTTATCCAGTAAAAGGGATACCTTGGCTTAAAACAAGAAACTTATTCTGTCACAGATACTATATTTACTATTCTTAATCATAAGATAGAGTCCAAATCATGTTCAGCTCCGACTGCAGATATGATTATAAACTTCTTTTGGAAGTTTAAGACAGAATTTAAAGATGCCTTTTTTCAAAATAATATTCTATACAAGAATGTAAACGTTAGTCCGGAGATCTCTTTTGTTATTCTAATTTCTTCTCTGTTGTTTTCATACTCCCAGGCTTCTAGATTTACCAATTAGAAAAATGAGAAAAATAATTTCTAAGAATTAATTTAGCCATATCTCAGTAAGAAGGTACATATTAATAAAAGAATTTGTAATGAAAGCAAATCCTCTGCAGAAATTGAACCCATACCCTTTTATAACACAGTCAGTTGCCTTATTCACAAGACTACATTAAGCTAGTAGCACAACAGAATCAGGTGTTGTATTAGCCAACAGAGGATACTCTTTGATCACTATGAATATAATAAAAATATATTAAGAGGAGCGAAGTAATTAAAATCTTACATGACTCTGGAATGTAGACAAAGTGCATTCCCTAGGTCATTCCAAGGACTATCTGCATGCAATTTAATGGCATTCAGAGAAAATACAATGTGTTTCTACTCCACTGTTACAGAAACACTTGAAAAGAAGCAAAACATGCATTTTTTGGCTTCAACTCTTTATATTTAACTTACTATGGTGAGTTTTGGTATGTGATATTATCAGGAAAGAAGTTCTCGAAATACTAATGACACTTCAATATTTGGAATATTAATTGCTGCAATGTATACTCAAGATATTTAGTTGTTAGAATTATATCTAGTTCTCAGAACACTGAGAACATTCTGAGATCACTGAGTATTAAACCGATATCTTTTTTGCAAATGTTGCAGGTGTTTATTGCTAATACCAGAGCTCTTTTTGCTTTAGAAAAAAATTTTATCTTAATGATCAATTCAAAATATTTTGAACAAATTCCTTCCTACAATCAACATGAACGGCCTTTATTTCAGCATTTGAACTTTTGGCATGTGTGAGGAATGACATAGCAGATCTAGAGAAAATGAGTATCTATACTCATAAGCATCTAAGTGTAAGAGTGAATGACAATAACGAAGTTGATTGTGTATTTCTTCGTTCAATAGTTTTTAAGAAATGAATCAATATACCACCTAATTTCATGTAACCAAAGCACTTTTCATTCTAGGCTTCCCTCATAATCTGTGAAGAAAAACGAGTGCTTTCTAAGGCTAATGCAGAGCTTACTCTTCTCCTACCATTCTAGTGAATCTCTAGAAAAGACTAGGCTTGTAATGTAAGTGCTTCAGTTGTTTGTGTGTAGTTAGATGGGATTAATTCATTTGCCCCTCTCCCTGAATATGTAAATAAATAAACAAATAAACAAGTAAAAAAATAAAGACTGAAACAATTGATGTCAATGTCATCAAAGTCAATGGAGTTACTCCAGATCAATATCCAGTTATTAAAATCAGGCTAAACATACTTTAACTTTTACTAAACAACTTCATAGTGAATGAACCTTTCACTGTACAGCATTAAATACTAACTCTTGAATCTAGAGTATCACAACACATTTGTGTTGATATTTTCATTAAAAATCTGCTATCAAGAAATAAAACATGTATCACCCCCTATACCAGAATTAAAATCACAACCTATTCATGCCTACCTTTTTCAGTAAAATAGTAGTATTATGGGTTTAGGCAGGTACATATATATATGTATAGATTTGTTAATCTTTAAAAAGAATATTTTCCAAAGAAGTCTAGTCTCATCAGCTTAAGGGTTTGGGTTTTTTTCAGTTGTTTGAGTTTCATCAAATTAAAAAAAGACAGCATCATCTTACAGCAACCTATTGTAACAGTTGATATTTGAGTCTTTTTTCTTCCTTTGTTTTCCTCTTTGGGGCTTCTAACTAATTTGGTAGCTATTCACGACAGCAGTGTGAAAAAAAACACATTTCTCTCTTCAGATAGGAGCTATAAATGATATTCTATAGCTCTTCTGAAATCCAGCATGCCAAGGGTATTGCTATAAAATATATCAGATAGGGAGGTTGTGAAGGCAATTAAAGATAGCACTCCCTATTTGTTCATAACAGAAAAGTAGATACATTATTATTCCTCCAGCCAAAATATATACGTTTATTATAGTGAGGCCAAGAAGAGCAGAAACAGGATGAGTAGAGATTTTTCTATCTTTAGTATCATTGAATGTTTTGTTAAAAGAGCAAATTTAGCAACATATTCTTCCTTCCTATATGTTAAGTTCTTAGAACAAATAATGAGTTTTCGTGGCCTATATGAATGTACTGTTTGTACCTGCACATGCAGTCAGTGTCCAGTACAGATGAGTAGCTCAGAGGGGCTGGCATGAGTAAAAGAATGGACTGAATAGCTCAGAGGAGGGTACATTTCAGATCTTCATGTTGCAATGGCCTTCATTCTTCCTAGCAAGAAGTATACGTGTTTTTCATTTCCTTACAAAACAGAAGCATAAATTCATTATCAGGGAAATCAAATGAGGGACAGAAACAGTTAACACTTAAAAAAGTATGGCGTTCCAAGAATAAGAGAAAATAGATGTGGCACTAGATAATAGGAGGGGGAAAAAAACATTGCAACAAGTCACCAAAAAAAAATACTGAGAAACTAGAAAACTAGAAACTAGAAACTAGAAAAACAACAAAGACATCATCTCAGCAAAGATTATCCAGTAGTCTTGATTAAGAAATTTTTATAATCAACATCTTGGCAGAGCTCAGAGATACTACAAAGAATCTTTATCAGAAAGTGTTAACCGCCATCAGTCATTTATTACTAAAATTCCAATTAATATCCCATTGCTCCTTGAACTACCCTTCTTTTTCACTATAAGTTTTTCATTAATTTTGGAAAACCTGAGATTAAAATCCCTTTTAGGTTTTGTAATCTCCACGTGAAGATGAAAGATTCAGATTGACCATTTGTGACCATAACCACAGACTGCCTATGAACAGTGAGCAATCGCTACACTTTTCTTCAAGCCTTCAGATCACAGTTGAGAGAGCTGCATTTCCATTCAACTCTAAGATGTCATTCTAGTTATACTAGATAAATTTGTAAATTTATCTTACAATAGAAGCATTTTCTTTTTTTTTTTCTTTCTCTATTTTTTGTGGAAAGGTTGTCAATGAGTTTTTGTGTGTGTCATGTGAGGTATGAGTAGATGCATAAATTTGTTAGACATGTAGTGCAGAAAAGTCTCTCATGGATAGAATTCAGCTGAGGCATGCTTTAGATACCTCAAATATTTAGATATTTATTTAGATGCCTAAAATATTCAGTTTCCTATTTTTATGGGGGTCTTCCGTCCATGGCAGCATCCTTTCCATTATTGAAATACTGTGTAATTCTTTGAGAAACAGTCAAGTAATAATTAGGTCAAGAGTCAATAATTAATTATCCACCTATATTCACAAGATCAGTCAGAGAAATTTGGACCAATAATCATTCAAGCATAGTATTTGCAATTTTAGAATCTGAGAAGGGGATAAAAGGAACCGGTGATAGCAAGACAGAAAAATTAACAAGTTAGCAGCTCATTCATTGTTGTTGTAAACGTTTTTGTAAATTCTGGAGTAAAGCAGTGACTCATTCCTCTAAAGTATTGGGTTTTAAACAAATGGATGAGATGCATGATTATAATTTGCCCAAAGTCAAGAATTTTCTTTAATATTTTATAATATTGTTTTTGCTGTAAACTGTGCATAAATTCACAATTAAAATAAAAACAAACAAAAAAAAAAAAAAAAAAAAAAGCAAACCTATCCTAGAAAACAGATGAAATGAAGTGTCTTGGTCTGATGTTTTTCAAACGGTTAAACAGCTTTGGGAGAGTCCAATGTATTTCATACTTTTCTAGACACTCTTGTAATCTGGCTACCTTCTTTGTGCTTGAATTACCAATATTTAGAAAAGAAAGGAACACAAAATGAAACACTTGGTAGATGAACATGGACATACTTCTGTCTCAGCACAGATACAGTGTCCTTCACTATTCTACACATCCCCTCCACTAGCTTGTGCGGTATGCATGCTTCCTTGACACGGAGGTATTTGTGACCACATGGCAGTATAGCTTCTCATTCCCACCTGGCAGAGGGCAGACCTGCACTGCTGTGAATCATATTAATAGTTGCATTCATTCTCTGAAGTGAAGAATATCAGCCCGTCACTTCTATGCTACTTCTACATGGCTATTGTCTCCATGCCCACACTCAACTTATCCATAAAACCATACAGGAATGGTAGTCTAGTAATATCTCAGTGGCTTCCTCTCAGCCCGTCTGCAACTGCTGTTGCATTCAGCTGAATAATTCTCTAAGCAAAACACAACATGAACATGATGAGAAGCAAAACAAAGCCTTCTGTAAGGAAAGTGGTAAAATATCAAAATCAAAATAAATTTGGTTATATTTTACCACAGATTAATTTTTATCTATACTTACAGGGCTAGAAATTTTTTTCTAGAAGTCCTTTTTTAGCATGCTTAGATTCTCCCAGCTGTTTACCTTATGAGAAGTCATTTCTAAATATACTGAAACCAATATGCAGCTTGTCGTCAACTGATTCCTTTTTGAAGGGTATTAACATGTGTGTCACTGTGCTGATGGCTTTCTTGTCTTTTAAAGAAGAAGAAACAGATCTGCTCTACCTGAAAATATTATTTTTTTTTTCTTGTCGGGAAATGATGTTTCACTGATGCTGCAGAATTTTTTAGACAGAGATACTTAAAACAGGGTTTGAGAAGAGGGTAAGGAGGGAAAGGATATTAGACAACACAATTTTTTTCTTCCTTTCTTATTTTGTATTTGTATGCTGGACATATGTGTAGTTTTAAATTGTTTAAAATCTCTGAATTACTTTGAGGAATAATTTAGAATTCAAGGATGCTTGTATGCATATATATTATAAAAGGCGTTCTGATAGTCACTAGTATAAAGTATACCGAGAGTGTTAATTTTGAACCTCTAATGAAAGGTATTTTTTCCCCAAGTATATTTCTATTTTCTTCCAATGTGGACTAACAGAATAAACAATAGCTTTACTGAATTGTGTAAACGTCTCTGTTCCATTATGATTAGATAATATAATTCAGATAAATAAGAAAATGAAACAAACAGAGCCACGTAAAAAGTATTACGATTAAGAATCAACTGTGTTGGACCACGTGATCTGCAGAGGTGCCTTCCAACCTCAACCGGTCTGTGACATAGAAGTATTTAAGTCGCTTCCATGACTGTAATTTGTATAGTGATTTGGGATTTATAGTGTGTTTGCATTGTATATAGTGCAGACAAAAATCAATTCAATATATTTCATGACTGGAGAGGAGGCAGGGAAAGGAGAGAGAGTACAGTTTCCACTGTTTTCCCTAATGTGGAATTACAAAGAGATTTAACAGATGATGGCAGTAATTCGAAGAAGGCTTATGAACAGAAGATATACTAATACATTGACATTTTATTGGCCAATTCTGCAGTAATGCAAATACATCTCAAAATACTCCTGCTCCATGATTTTACATGCTTTCACAGCATATAAAGTGTCTTTCCTCCAGAGCAGAAGACCTTCAATTCTATTAGGAAAGGCAGTTTGAAAATATGGAGGGGAGACAGCAAAGCAGCAAGAGGAAGAAACCAAACTATCACTGCCTCTGTTTCTGGATCTCTTTGCGTTCATAGAAGCTAGCATTTCTGGTAGTGCTGTTCTCTATCTTGCAACAAATATCCCCTAAGTTCCAAAGTAATTTTATATTAACATAATATTTTTATTGCACTTTTGTCTCTATGTCTTCCTAGCCATGTGATGATTCTCCTCAGACTCTTTCCCCTTTGCCCCGTAGATTTTGTGATCAGGAATACCTCAAAGCTGTGGAATATGATAGCTGTCTGCATTATGGTATATCTAAATTCTTACCGACCAGCTTTGCATACCATGTACACCAACTTCAACACCAACTGGCTATAAATGGTGTTCTTACAAACTTCTTAAAAGCACACATTTCTATGCCTAATGTCATTCCCTCAGTTGTCCCTACTTGTTGACTACATACTCTTTTTTTCTCCTCATGTTCATAACTTTCCCATGTTTCATAGCTCCCATTTTTTTATTGTTATTCCTCTATGACAGATAAAAATCTAACTAAAAAAACCCTAAGTAAACCAATATTAATGCTGAGGATTTCACAGCTGATTTCCTTCCTTCCCTCTTCTTATCCCCTGCTAATTCTTCCTTTTGCTTTGCTTTCTGTCATATCATTATATGTAATGAAACTCTTTGGGGCAAGGATTATGGCTAATTTTTCTGCTTATATAATGTCTTAGAGCACTGACAGATTAAATGACAATATCTAGAGTAGACAGGGTAGCTTAAGAGAGGAAAAGAAATTTCAGGAAAATATTATTGCCTTTATAGAGTATTTGCTCAGAAAAAGATCTGCTTTTGTTTTATCACCAAAGTATAATGATAGATCTCCTACTAACTTTAATATATGAAGGTCACAGAGTAGAATTTATTTTAGAGTTTAAAATCCTTGAGATGTGTTCTCCCTAACCCTTTCTATAAAAATCCCCTTTTTCATATTGAAGATCTACAATGGATTTGATTTTAATTTTAACTGTAAATTGAATTGGTAGAAGGAATTTTTTGCAGAGGCTTTAAAAAAGAAGACTTTTTAATACCTTAACAGAATGACCTGCACTTCATTGGGCCCTAATCTTTATTCTGCCTATCTTTAAAAAAAAGTAGAAAAAAAAATTGTTTGTGAAAGCCCCTACAAATGACAAATTAGAATTTCCAATAAATACTATGAGCTCAGACAAAAAATAGTGCAGATTACTTTCTCCTCTGTCATAAATCAAAGTAAATCTACTAAAGCCAATGGAATTATAACAAATTTTGATAACAGAAGCCATAAGTGAAAACACAGCTCAGAGAGAATACATCAACAGTAAGATCATAAATCCATTTTAATGATAAATTTATTGTTATCAGTATTTAAGTCGATAGTCAGACTTTTCAGGAATTTATTGTTTCCAAAGAAATGATGATATTTATATTTTGCTTATATTTTGCTTCATCAATAACTATGAACCAATATTTGTCAATAAAAACATATGGAAATGTCACAGAAAGAGTTTGTTCCAGTTGAATCATGAAAACTGGACACGGATAGCTTTGCTTAAGATAAAAGCTGGGCATCTATTTTGCACCGTATTCATATATTTTATGGTAAGCACCTTCTAACAATTGTTTTAAAGATTAAAGAACAGACAAATTCAAAAGACTGTACTTCACTTACTATATGAAGATCATTGTTTGCAATTTCCTTACTTACAGGTAGAGTTTATCAGAGAATCTTTGAAATGAGAGATTGGAGATGGGGGGGGGGAAGACAACATGAGAAATTAAAAAAGATTCTATGCAAAAAGATGAGGAATTGCCAGTTTGGACAAGATGAGTCAGTGAGGAACTTGTTTTACATATTGTCATTAAGAGGAAAAAATAAGAGAGAAAAAGTACAAAGAAGAAAATTTTAACATCAGATAATCACAACACAAGAGTTATTATTTTGTACATAAACAAAATAAAAAAAAAGTGTGATTGCATAGCTCTGTTTCATGGCCGGCTTCATTTTAAGTAGGTCATTTTAGGAACAATTAAAATAGGATGAAATGAAAGGAATTTTCTTAAATATTTCAGACATACAGAAGTGCTTTTCAGCCATTGCACGGATGATCGGCACACCAAATGTGGCCATTTGCTGTGCTGATATCCTTGCTTAGATCCTATGGAGCAGCTGATATTGCTTACAAGTGTGTTGTTGGAATCAGGTCCCACATTTTCTGTAATTCATTTGCAATTTTAAGACTGAAAAGATGCCTTCCTGTCAAATGATTTGCTCTTTAATTGAAAACTCCATCATAACTTGCTTGTGACTGTATTTTGCCAACAGCAGTATCTTTTGACATTTATTTTAGCCTGCATTGCTTCTCTGCTCTCTCCTCCGCTGTCTCTGGGGGGAGGAGACGCCTGCGATGCCATGAGGGTACCTGACTGTGATCTTTGCCACTTACTCCCCTTGATATATGAGCAGCTCACAGCTGACACACTTCACCGGTCAGAAACTGTTAAAATAGGGTATAGCTAGAACAGAACAGAAGAGTAGAATAGAACAAAACCCTTCAATTCATGAGCTTGCTCTGCTGCTTCAGGCTGCTCAGACACAAGTCGTTTCTGAGCTGAGATCCACGCATCACCATTTCCTTGCAGGGCCTTTGAACTGGGACAGCCTGTGGTGCAGGGCTGACCCTTACCTGCCTGGTTCGCAGTGTGGGCGGAAGATATCTCCCTCCTCCTGAAAGACCGTGCAGGCTCATTCCTTTTTAAGTAATATCCACTTTCTAAGTTGCTAGCTGATGAGTAATTTACACCATCCTTAAGTAACTAGTGCCAGTTACTCTTTATGTTCCGTGTTCCGTATATAGAATGATATAATTAAATACACAACGTACTGATACACATACACACACAAGCACATGCGCAGGCCTATATATATGTAGGTAAAAATATAGAACATACATTATTACCTCAAAAAATCTTCCCACGGGGTAAAATGCAGATAAGAGTCATTACTAGAAGAATAGTGCTTTGTAAAGCCTTGATAGCTTTATTTCCCACCTCCCCCCTTTTTTTTTTCTTGGCTACCTTTTTTTCTGCTTTGTTTCGAGGTCTCCTTGAAACCTTTCCTTTTTCTTGATTTGAGTCTGTCTTCCACATCTTTTGACTCTACTCTCAATTTCTTTCTTTGATTCCCTAATCTTAACTTTTACTACCCTGGCCCAAACCTTAGCTGTTCCTGCCAGTGCTGCCTCTGCAGAGCAAAAGCAGCAGAGCAAAGACTAACTAAAGAGTCCTCTCTTTGCCTCCAAGCAAGACACTAGAAGTTTTCTGCTTTAGAATATTAGAAGACTGACAAAAAGTACAGAGAGAGGCATTTTTCACTATTCTAGCCAAACCTAATAATCATTGCAAGATTTAGTGTGAGACCTGAGCTTTAAAGCAGTATGACCAAAACAAGTCTTGAAACAGCAAATTGCGGTGTTACATAAAACCTAAACTTGGTATACACACGCCTTTGATATAAGAGGGCATTTGTTATTCTTACCTTCACGCCATTTATCAAGCCTAGGAGATTTAGTACAGTGAATTTCAGAACTCCAGACATATTTAAATACATACAGATTAGAAAATGGTATTCACTTGTATGGGGTGCTAAATGGTAATGGGAAAGATTAGTTCACAGAATCACATAATCTGTAGGGTTGGAAGGGACCTCTGGAGATCATCTAGTCCAACCTCCCTGCTCAGCAGGGGCACCTAGAGCATGTTAGACAGGGTTGCATCCAGGCGGGCCTTGAAGATCTCCAGAGAAGGAGACTCAGCCTCTCTGGGCAACCTGTCCCAGTGCTCCGTCACTCTCACAGGGAAGAAATTCCCCCTCACGGTCAGGCGGAACTGCCTGTGCCCATTGCCTCTTGTCCTGTCACATGGGACAACTGAAAAGAGTTTGTCCCTGTCCCCCCATCTTCTTGACATCGTCCCTGTTCATTCATGTTATCAAGTTCATGTTATCACAAAAAAGGTGTTATGTATCCATTACAAGATAACTGTGAACACCTAGCCTACTGTACATTTTTGGAACATACTTACAAATATGAAGAATCACTGTAAAATATTTACACAAACCAATGTCATGCTGTCAAAATTTATTGGAAACTTCATGTTAAAAAAATCAGAAAGCTGAGTTTTTTAGATGTTATACAAATGGCTAGTGTATGGGAATCTAGATAAAACAGACTGGAAGATTTACAGTATCATCAGCATCTTTTTTTTTTTTTTTTTTTTTAATTTCTGATGGTACTTGCTCTTTTGACATAATCTGTTCAAATTCATTTAATTTTATTTGCACTCTTTTCTTTTTCACTGCATAGTCATATCTCCAGTTCTTATTGGTATGTTCTTATTCTTATCTTATTTTATTGTCCAGAAGTACTGCAACTCAAGAACCTAGATCTGGGAGGCCATTTCTTAGTTTGCACTAAAATGTATATCATTGTTTAAAAATTACTGTTGTTACTTGAACCATGCTGCTTCAAGAAGTCAAACTGCTAAGTCTGCATGTTCATAATATCCATGTTGGCCTGATTATGTTCCCTGAAAGTGAGTGGTAAAGTTTCCATTCATACCAGTTGTGAATACCAGAGTAGATGCTTTTAGAAATAGCTGAAACATGTTAGATGAACCAATTTTGTTTTAAAGAAGAAAAAAAAATCTTGATATTGCAGCTGTGAAACCTTTTCATTTTAACAACACTGACAAGTGTTCTCATTAGCAAATTTCAAGCTGCGAACTCATACTCAAAACGTACAAGCGCTTGAAAGATTTATCTGTGGTATTCAACAAATACATTACACTTTTCCACATCAAAAAATGGTTCTATTATCTTATACTGCCCTTATTTTTGTACATCCATCTCATAAAGTCAAAATTAAGTTCTTTTTGAATTTTCTCAATCTTTAATTTTATGTAATCTTTATTGAAACCACAGTAATTATGCTCCAAGAATTTTAGTAAAATGTGCTTTCTATGTTTCCTAAAGAATCTGTGTTTTAATTTGAATTAATAACTTTTTTCAGCTACAAATTTTCAAGATTTTACCAAGTTTTTCTTTGGTCAAAATTTGATCAAACAGTGGCATCCAGTGGGAAATGTAGATGTGCATTCCCAAGAAGTACATTGACATATGTAATAGCTGTTCTCATTTGATCAAATGACACATGATCATATTCTTTGACAAATCTAAAATATTTTTTCTAATTTGTAATAAGTTACAGTATGATAGACTTATTAAGCTAGTTCAATCTTTGCAGCTCCAGCTGGAACATGACTTCAGTCTATCTCTGCTTCCTTTAGTTTTTGCTGGACTGTTTTCATTTCACGATAGCACAATTTGAATCATTATCAGTTTCTGACAGTTGCTTCTGCTACTGCTATCTTCCCTGAACAAAAGGTACAGTATTGAATACAACCCACTCATGTGGTGATGAGAAAAGCAGGTGATTAATGCCCTTGAAACCTAATTTATCGTGGATTGAACGCACATGCATACAGTGTGCCTCACTTAAATTTATATTCAAGACCATTTTAGTGTGTAGAAATTATTAAGAGTTACCACTTTAAAATAAAATAAAAATAAAGTCTCCTGGTATTCTACAGCAGAAGAGATAATTAAAACACAAAATGTCTGAGAAACATTAATCTTTCCAGGCTCGGGTCCTTTAAACTTACTTTATATATGCATACATTTTTCCCCTCCCTGCCAAGAGAATTTCCACTTGTGGCTCTCTACTAGTAAATATTAATCTAATCAGCCCCTGGCATTTTACATACATTAACTGAGAAAACAATATATTTCAAAGAAAGTATGTGGCTGACACTAATGTTTGGATATCCAAACAGAGTTTTGCCAGTTTCCAGCTGAAATTGAGATAGCACCAGTGTCGTGTCCTGCCTGCACACAGTGTTATGGCTACTGCATTTCTAGAAGGTAGATTTCTTAGCCTCGGTTTACGCCTAGAAGAAGCCAAAGCCTGTCTCAGGCTAAGCCGTGGAACGCTGATATGGGTACGCAGTCACTCCGCTTTCCTAGAGGAAAGTGTACATGACAGTAAAATAAGAGAAACCATTGCCACCATAGTTACACATGATAAAGAAGGTTTTGTTTGTCTGTTTGTTTGCTTTCCTTCACCAGAGAGCAATCCAGTCTGCTGCCCAGGAGAGACAGAGGCTACTGGCAGACGAGGACAGGGAGGTAAATATTTGTATATAATTGCAGTCTTTATCAACTGATACAAACATTAGTGGTATCTAATTCTTATTCCCCTAAAACCATTCCTCCTGTAGAAGAGTCAGCAAATTGGGTTTCCTAGAGGTTTTACAGGAGATATGTGGAAGATCCGGTCAGTAATATGAATTCACGAAAGAATTGTCACTGAAAAGACAGGCACGTGAGGAATAAGATTTATATGGAGAAAATCAGCTAATACAATTTGTTCTGTAAAGCAACACTGCTAGATAACTATATGATCATTTAGCAATAGAAACGCAGAATCTATCTCAAACCTAAAACATTTTATTTAAATTGCTGTAAATATTATATAAATATTCTATTTCCCATTTTCAGAATTATTTCCATTAATTAGTGTGTACTTATAATGTTCTCCCTTCTTTGTATGCATAATCTGTAATCTTCACTGTGTGCAAAATTAATTGTATACTCAGGTAAGAAGAGATACCCTATAATACTGTCGCATCTTCAGTAAACTAAAGAATATAAATTCTATGTTCAATTTCATTTAGTTGTTTAATAAAAGCCTATTTATTTCTTGACACTTCTTGTCATGTTTTCTCAGACAGTAATCTGGATAACATCTTTCCTAGAAATTCCTGATGAAGGCTTAACAAAAAGCTAAAGAGGAAACTTAGAGCAAATCAGACTTCTGTTTCTTGCCCAAGATAGGAACTATTTTGCTTGCAGACATCCAGAGGACCTTGTTTATAGTGCAGCTTTCCAGCAAATTGCTAATACTCTGCTACAATAACAGGAATCTCTTGATTTCCTTGAATGTTTTGGAAGAAAAATACAATTAACATAAATATTCATAAGGATCTGATTTCTATACATATGAAAATACATATTGGTATTTATACCAATTTTCTAAAGACTGCAAGGACATTCAAGAACAGAGAAAAAACAGAAATTATACAAATGTGAAAGGGGATCATTGTCACTCAGTAGCATAGTACTGTCATTGTTAGTAGAAGATCAAATGTTTTGCAATGAGTTTGCAAGGCCTCAAGACTGAGGCTTGTCAGGATTGCTTTGTCTGAACTAGTCTTGGCTGGCCTGAGCTTTGTTTTCACTTGGTCTCACTGTAACTCTGTGGGGGTTCTGTTTGTTTATTCTAAAGACCACTTAGCTATGTCTAATTTGTTTTATTTTGGCTTATTTTACAACAATATTTTTTATTCTGTGTAGGATGAAGTATTTACTACTCTAATGCTGTAGCATGGAGAAATTCTTATGATATCAAAGCCCTTGGAAAGTAAAGATACAGGAGGTGGTATAGAGAATTACAGGCATGAAATAATAAGGGAGAGAGCATAGGCATTATTAGGGATGCAGTGGTTATAAACTCACCAATGCTCAGTTAAAAAAATGCAGATCTGGAGCTGAACATAAAAAAGAGAAAGAAAGAAAGAACAAATATCAGAAATACCAAATATCTGTAACCTGAAGTTCAGATAAATAAAAAAGTGCAAAGTGCAAAAACTTGTTAGCAAATGTATAAAAATGACCACCAGTGGATCTTAGAGTGAGGAAAAGAAGTCATCAAGATCAACACCATTATCCCAGCAAAGGACTCAAGAGGCTCACCTATCCCCACACCAGACAGAGGCCATCAACATTAGGACCTTGAGAAGCAGCAAAAGGTGAGCATATCGCCAGAAATGGGGATAAATGTTAGGAAATGCATGTACAACAATTTTAACTGCATTATTCTTATTGAGACTTCTGGATAGTGATTCTTTAGATTCTTTTTATTTATGTATTTATTTGTTTGCTTTTGTAAGGATAAGATATAAATTAATAATAAGTCTTTGATGGTTAAGCTTTCAGTTACATGTGAAATCAAACATTTATTATTAACATAAGGTACGCTTCATTTGTGCCCGTAACAAAATTTTGAGCGTAGCAATAGGATGCTGCTATTGTAGATATTACGGCTGACCTAGTTTGCATACAACAAGGGTTTTAAAAGTTGCCTATATAGAGATTCTATCTACTCTCCTTGCAAAAGTGTGTCCCACATACACCTTTTCCACATTACTTTACAAAGAATGGTATGAGTCACTACCTGTAGGGATGAGGGAAGCAGACATCAATTTAAAGCTAATGAATAATAAAGATGTATGAAAAGAAAAGAAACTCAAAAAGTTTTAATAGAATTCTCTGTTCTGTTTTGCTAAGAAATGAATGAAAACTTTTGGATTATTTTTGACAATTGCATCAAGAATCATATAATGGTCTGAATGAGCAACAGGGAATTTCTCAGTGTTTTTAATTGATAGATGAAGGTGATGAAGGGAACTTGAGAAAGCTGAATATTCTGCTAAACATAACTTATAGCTTACTTTCTGCAACAGAAAATATGGAGGAATCAAGGTTCCTTAGAGATAATAATTTATTATAATGATTCCTCTATTATCAAAGGCAAACATTAAGGTAACATCATATAACCTGAAAGTAAATGATAAAATATGGGGAAAAAAGA
Organism: Rhea pennata; assembly: GCF_028389875.1. NCBI lineage: Eukaryota > Metazoa > Chordata > Aves > Rheiformes > Rheidae > Rhea > Rhea pennata. The sequence continues at coordinate 19,265,345 of NC_084663.1, forward strand.
ATCTACCAAGAGAGACGTATTTTTAATTTTCTTTATTATCTAGCTATCACACATTATTCATGCTGAAATAACTCATCTAGGATATTGGTGATGAATAAAGAAAAAAAAACAGGATAAACTTTTATTAAGAAAGAATGGAATATTTGAAATTTCAGTCCTATTGCAAAATTTGTTTCTTGACATTCAAGGAGATGGTTTCTTTATTTCTCACTGTTCACCTGATAAGTAAAACTTATTTCTACTAAATAAAGAAAGTAAAATCCAAGGAAAAAGGAAAAAGAAAATGAAAATGAAAAAAAAGAAAAAAAAGAAAAAGAAAAAATACAAAAGAGAAAAAAGAGAAAACGAAGAAAGAGGAAGCTCCAGAGAAAATTCAAAGCATTTAAACCAGATGTCTAAAGCAACCTAACATAGCTGAGATCTTTCCACAAAGTTTGCTTTAAGCATAGGCATAACATCTACTTAGTCTCTCTGTACTAGCAGGAATAGCATAGTCTTGCTACTACTTCCCTTCTTCTGGAAAAAAATCATCCCGTGTCTACCTCTGACCAGTAAAGGCCACTGCCTATTAGCACTCCTGAGAGAAAGGGAAAGGGAAAGAGCCAAGCAGCTGCGCATGCTCTGGGAGAGTGCAGATGTTGCTGTCTCCTGCTCTTTCTCATGCTTTCTCAGAGGCAGCAGGAGTAGCACGACTCAGTTCCTGGAGCACTAGCCTATGTCTCCAGCCCAGCATGGACCTTCCACCACAACGTATCACAGCTCTTGTTCCCCTTTGTCCCGCCACCTGCAATGCTGAGAGGCTGTGAGCTTCTTGAATTGCTGCCCTTATTTCCTTCTACTTCCATTCTAAGGTGAGGACTATGATAGCTATTCTACGGTAAAATTCAAAATAAAATGGAGATGGAGGAAGAGGAGAGTGAGGGGAGAAGAAAGGAGAGAAAAAAATTGTTTCTAGGTATTTTCAGTAGACAGTTGTGTTCTTCCCCTTTGCATTCTAATTTTACTTTTGCAGCAGAGGTGTTGCTATCTATATTTCCGTTTTGGAAGTTTGTCCCAATTTTATATTACTTAGGGATGTTTCCTCTAATTAAATGACCACACTTTATGCATGATTTATTTTTCTTATTAATTATAACCTAATTGCTTTCCAGCAGGAGCCGGTTGACAGAACTGTCAAATTTCTTCACTTCCTTCTGCTAGCCTGACTCATGGATTCATCATCTACTTCTTCATATACACTCAGCACTATTTTTCACAGGCTGGCCAACAGGAAGACCTGTCCTATTGCCAGCATATTTTTCATTATTCTCATTGCTTTCTTTGTCTTTCCTGCTTTTTTTCTGAGCTGGGTTTATAGATGTTTAGCTGACTGGCATGATCTGTGAAAACAGCTGATAGAAATATGACATGAATTTGCAATGTGTTCTCCCTCAGCACAGTCAGCATTTTCTCTTCAAAACAGTAGCTAGCTATAAGTTGGGTAGCAAGTGTTTTACTACAATTACCCTCTCAAGGCCTGTAACGACAACAACAATATCTTGCTGTAGAGTAATCTGCTTACTTGAGTTCTTTTATAGCAGGATTGCAAAAAACTACAGGAACAAGGAATAGTTCTCCTCCTGTGCAGTGAGAAGTGGCAAGAAACAGTGTTGGTCTGTTGTGTGGGCATAGATATACAGAAGGAAGAGAGGGAGTTGAGACTGCAGAATTTTAGGACTAATAATCAGGAATTTTGAGGTTTTCTTTCTCTTTTTAGGATCATGGATGGAAATAAAATCAACTACCATTTAGGTATTATCTTCTTCACTTTGTGTATTACAAGCATGAGATATCCCCTACACAGAGCTGGGTTTAGAAAACATTTTTAAGCAAATGACCCCATTGTGTAAGTTCACTGAGATGACTTACAGCTATAAAACCATAAGGATCCAAATATCTGAATAGGTTTATAAACTGGGTCAGTAAGCAAGTTTTGAAACAATACAATTTTACCTGTCTGATGGAGAAGAGTAATCCATGAAGATTTATTTTGTGCTTCCTCATGAACATATCTGATTAATTTTTGTTTACCTCTATTCCCCTTCGTTGTGTGTTCTCATAAACTCCGTTCTTAATCATTTTTGCATCTTGTGCTGTACTGTTGCTTGCATTAGAAAGAAGTTATGTTATTTATTATACAGATGTAACTAAGATCAGAATCTAGTCTATCATATTTACATACTGTGCAATATATCTCCTTATGACTTGAGAGCAATAGTATAAAATATTTAAATAGCTGAAAGTGAAAAATAAAAATACATAAAAATTGTTTATTTCTTCCTGGAGCAGATTGAGGGAGAAATAAAGACCAAATGACAGTGTTGTTAATAAACTTTACTATAATGGACATGTGATATGCAGCATCTAATGATCTTCATTTTCTGTGACTATTTGGAAATCGAGGTATGTGGAGCTTACCTAAATGGCACTTAGATAAATAAGTGTTTAGGATTAGAAGCGAACTTGGATGTTCAGCCCCTGAAAGCTTTGGCAGTGACTTAGGCACAACAGGCCAGTCAAGAGGCTCATCCTCAAGAAGACTTTCTCTCAAATTCTGGCTTTCATTTAAGTATTGAATTCAGGGCTACAGTTAGATACTTTCAAGAACTTAGGGCCTAAAAGCTCCCTTTTTGCCTGAGAAAACTTAGAATCATAGAGTAATAGAAAAAAATAAATTGAAAGAAACATCTGAAGGTCCTCTAGTGCAACCTCCTGCTCAAAAATTAGTCTGCCTTCAAAATCAGACCTGGCTGTTCGGGCCTTTTCCAACTAAGCTCTGAAAATTTCAGAGGGCAGTAATTCCACAGCCTCTCTAAGAAATCTCCTCTGGGTCTTACCCCACTTTCCTGATGAAGAATCCTTCCCTAATCTGCAGTTGGAATTTCCTTTGTTGTAACACTGGTGCTACCTGATTTTTCTATGTGCACCTCTGAGAAGAGTTTGGCTCCATCTTCTCTGTAATCCCCTTTTAGACAGTAGAAGACTCTTCTTCAGAGCTCAGTTAACTTTTTCTTCTCCAGGCTAAACACACTCAATTTCCTAGTTTCTCCTTGTATTTCAGCTCTAACTCCCTAACCATCTTGCTGGTCTCTGAAATTTGTTGATATCTCTTTTCTACTGGGAGGTCCCAAATATGGATACCATATTCCAAACACAGCCTCATGAGTTCAGGTAGTTCCATCATAATGAATCAACCTTATTTGATTTCACTCTCTGGTCTGGCAGATTAATAACTGAATTAGACTAACATGTCCTTAATAATTTAGATGACTTGAACAATAAGTATCTCCTAGCCCTTTCCTTTTGTCTCTCTGGGAAGTCCAGGAGTTCGTATAAACTCTGAAATCTGTCTTTGAAAAAATGATTGAGATCATCAACGACCCATTAGAAAAACTGAAGGAAGCAAGAAAAAAAAGCTTCTTTCCCTTACATTGAAATACAGCTTTTGTTGGCCATATGCTACAGCTCTCTTTAAACTGCAAGAGAAAAAAATTTCTCTATTACTTTTTTAGCATTTTCATTACATTTATTATATTAATTAGCACCTCATTTAAATTATGCATTATCTCTTTCTTATTCATGATATATATTATACTGCCTTTCAGATCTTTTAGGCTGACTTTGTTCAGGACTTCAGACAGAAATACTCCTCTTTAATCCTCTTTAAGTTAAGTAGAACTCTTGACCAGGGAGTAGAAATTACTCAGATGTTAGGTCTTTGTAACAACACAAGCTTACATGTCTCGGACACTATTGCTCTACACAGTTCAAATGAGACTGCTCTTTACTCTTCTCATGCAACCAGAAATACAAGATTTGCAGAAATACAAGGGAAGGGTATGGAAGAGGGAGCCTGACTTCAACCTTTGGATCGGGGTGGTCATCATTGGTTCAGAACATCTCACATCCCCAACTTCTGCCTGAGTGACCTAGTTTCAACTGTCTGTTCTGGCATTTGACAGCATGTGTCTTTTTACATAGAATTACATCTTGAAATAAAAGATTAATTTTTACACATGTACATATTTTATAACTCTTCTCCAACAGTTTTTCAAAAGGTTCACTTGAAACTTTTCCAGATAATAACATTGACAAGCTAAAAAGTTATTTTCAGATAGCTTGACCATAAACTATCACAATGAATATAGCCTAGCATTACAGAACAAGCTTTTGGTATTTTCATAAACATAATTGTGTGAGAAAAAGTCACATCAAAGTTTAAATTCAAGCATCTGGAGATACTGAACAAATGTTACTAGCATTTCATTGGAGAAAAAGAGCTTCATTCAGGAAACATAACTTTGGGGGCTTTTTTGATTTGTTTTTCTTTTCTTCTTGTTTTTGTTTTTGTTTAATTGAAGTCCCTTAACCTTTTCCAGATTATTCTTCTAAACATATATAGTAAATTTTAGTTTAAATTCAAATTCTCCTTTCTGCTTGCTATTTTAAGTCAACAATTGTTGAATGAACAATTGCTCATTTAGAGGAATATTCAGCTGCCTACCACATGAAAACATGTTGTTAGTAAATTATTGGCACTGCAAATGTTGAATCACAAAACTTTCATAAGGCTTATTATATATGTTAAAGAAATTAACCACCCCTTATTTCAAAGAAAAAATAATGTAAAAAGATTAAAAAAGTAATTCACTAAAGCTATTTTCAAATAAGATACATAGAAGGTACATATTTCTAACTTTTTTGCAGAAAGTTTGAAAAGAGTAAATAACCACAGACCCTTAAAAGATCAACTACACTCTGTAAGATTATTCTTTTTTTCATTTTTGTGGCTGATTCTCTGTGAGTGAAATGTGATGCTGATATTTAGCAGAACCTAGATACTAGAAAAAGTTATTTGAAATTATCTCTTTCTTTATTCATCACTTTTTAATTATGTTCTAAACACTATAAAAAGAAGCAGAATGTATTCTCCAAACAAGCAGAACATGTCATTTCTCTGAATTACCCTTACTAGCTGATTTTCACTTATGCAAATGATAATGAGCTTTCAGAATTTTTATAATGATCTGTTTATTTTTAACAAAATCAGAGACCAAAACTTGTAGTTAATTGTAAATCTTACAATTTTAAAAAGTCTTCACGTACTTTAAGAACATTATGCATTTTATTTTATTATGGTCATTTCACAAAGACTACAGAAGTGTGTGTTTTTTCTGAACATACGCGGCATAACAATAATTTTCTCTGTAAATATTGACAGATCCTGTCAGTTCTAGACTACAACTCAAACTGAAGCTTTTCAAGTAAGATCCAATTATCTTTTTCTCCTGTCTGTTGCTCTAGCAGACTTGCTTCATTAGCAAAAAGCTGTGTGCCCCATTGCAAAAATATCTCCATACTAATATACATTTTACTACTCCTGAACAATCAGGGAATAAGAAAATGAGATGGCATGTTATTGGTTACAGCAATATGCATATCTCTTGAGTACACTTTGAATTCATTTATTTATAGTATACAGGGTCATTGTTGTGAACAAAAGTCCTTTTTTCCATCTGTTTATCTTTAACTCCTGCATTATGATGGAAATTTTGTGGGGAGGATCTGACTGGTCGGTTCCACGGATTTCAACAGAAATTAGGAGCAATCGTGATTAGACATTTTAAATCATCTTCTGACCATTCTGTTATTTTATTTTTGTTCTGAGTCCTTGTATTTAGATGCAGTTCTCTTCTAGGAAAATAATCATATTTATACAATATTGAAGAATATGATCAGAGTTAAAATCCAATCTAACTTTAGTGCTCTGATAACCTTCAAATATCTCCAATTATGTCTTCTTTAGGAATTCATTCCTTAATACTAGGAAACTTCAACATTTATTTTATTTGTCATTTTTCTTTCTGTTGTAAAATCAAAACAAACAGCATGTGGATTTTTTCATTATATTTTATCAAATAGAATAATAAAAATTACAGTAAATTTTACATTACAAATACATTAAAAATATCACAGTATTTTCAATAGACTACAGGAAAAAAAGAAAGAAAGAAAAAAGAAAAAGAGAAGAAAGGAAAAAGGAAGATAAAAGGAAAAGGGAAGAAAGAAACAGAAAGAGAGAAGAGAATGGAGAAAGGAGAAAAAAGAGCAGAGGAAAGAGGAAAAGGCAAAAAAAGAACGAGAATGAGCATTTTTTGTGCCAGTAATGCTAGCAGAAGGATCAGAACCAAAGCTACCTAAAGTCAATGAGGCTGAGAGTAAGACTGTCATCAATTTATGATCATGTAGGACTTCATGAAAGTCTCTGTATGTGCATGAGGTGCCCATGCATGAGGTGTCTTCATTATTACTATGGAGATGTTCAAAGAAGGGTTCAAGAAAGTCAGTGATGCTTAGAAAGGGGGGGGGGGAGAGGTTCAAGTCGCTTGAAAGTGGGCAGCTAGGGGTTTTTTTTGCCTGAACACAGGATCATGTGCCATTTTACATGCTTGAGGGTATCCCTCCTAGTTCCAGTTTTTATTCTAGTGGAGCACCGGTCTCCAAAAATTTATTTGCTGCAACTTAATAATGATCATTTTGTCAGTTCTTAGGTATCAGAAGGCTCTAAAATGGCACTAAGCGCTTCTGTGTGAGCAACCAAATCATGCTCCTACCTTTGAGAGCCCTAGTCTAGGTTGAATTTCATTGCTTCATGCAGTCATTCTCTTGGAGTTACAACAAAAATGTGGCTTAGAAAGGTAAATACCCAAAGAAAGATTAATCTATGAGAAGCAGAATAATATAAATTTATTTATATAGTCAACAATATAAATATGAATATAAATATAATATAAAGTCAACAATATACAGTCAACAATACCCTTTCAGTAGATCAGCATTTTTTTTTTCAAAGTCCTGGTCATACATGTATTTCTTGATAATCTATTTGCATTTTAAATGTTTAGCTATATTCACCATATACTTGCAAAGAGGAGAAGCAGAGTTTTAGGACGTGATTTATAAGTAAGCTGGACCGCTTTCTCATTGAAGTATAATTTAGAAACATTTCATAATAATGTGAAAGCATTCTAAGAATTCTTTACTGAAAAGGATCTCTAATACTTGACCAAAAAGAGACAAGAAAGTAAATTTGAAAATATCACAATGAAAAAGAAAAAAGAGTATTTGCCTTGGGCACTGCATTGGATCGTTTGGTACTGGAAATGTAAAATGCACATATGATTTTGTCACATTTTTTCCAGTAATTTCAGCTGCTAAAGTGTGACCCCTTACTCAGCTCACATATAAAAAAACAACTGGCCAACTGAAATAAAAAAGATTAATACAAGATCTAGATATGACTCACCATGGACATAATTCCATAATTTAAAATATTTATGAAACATTTTAGAAAGACACCTGGGAGAAATAACATTCTGTAATACAGGTGCTTTGTTTAATATGTTAGGTAATGTGTCACTGAACTTCAAATGACAAAACACTGAATATGAAATTTAAAGTAGTAAATAGCTATAAAAACACTCATTATGTATTTATTTGCAGTTAGAAGAAAAGCAATCAATTCACAAAATGGTATTCACAGCTGAAATTAAATGGTAAACTGGCAAGGTTCAATTGGGTAAGTGTCACAGTTATTCATGTTCTAGTATCTAAGTGAGAACTTGTCTGCATTTTAATTACAAGAGAGCACTTAACATCTAACTGATAAAATATCAAGTACTTGTGGCCATATATCATTATGTTTTTTTAAGTATAAGAAGTGGATTTTATTATTTTTGGATTTCAAACCGATCAAGTATATATTTTACAAGTACTTATTTTTTTATAAATACTGATGTATTAGTATTTATTAAGAGCTTATTTCTTTCAATTTTGACTTACTTTGTCAACATAATTTAAATAATTTCTGCATAGTTTTATACTAGGAAAATTTGCCCAGTTATATTAAATTTGATAAGCATTATGCTACCTTTTATGAAATATGTGATTTTGTATTTTTAAATTGATTCTGATATTTTGTTACATTTTTTCCAAGTTTATTAAATAGAAGTTGTTTAACTCCTAAAAATATAATTCTCAAAAGTAATGAAAAAATTATTCGTCTTTTCCTTTTACAGATTCAAGGTTATTTGGAGTGTAAAATTGTTCATAAATGCCAAATTTCAGTCATGAGAATTGATACTATGTGAGTGGATTCTTATGACTGTGCACATTGTGCAAAACTGGACTCTACACAGGCTTACCTTCTATTACTCCGATTTTCCTCTAGAAATTAAGATGGGGTTCATTTACTTTTATTTTGCTAATGCCTGGAGCATAGGGCAGTTTTACTGAAACATGTGTCTATGTCTGATGTGGGCATATAAAACAGTTTAGATAAGGCAGTCTGAGTATTTCTGCCCCTCTATAGTGAACATAATGGGATTTCAAGGTAATTACTGTAGATTTGTACGTCAAACTACATAAAGGTAACAGAGATCCTTAGATCCTACCTTAGTTGACAAAAAAAAAAAAAAATGGTAATCACCTTTAAAAACGTACAAAAGCAGTCTCACTCTGCATTTACTATCTGTGTCGGAATGCAGTTGTTGCTGTATATCTACATAGAGCTAGGCACTTAACATTCATAGACTTTAATATAAATTATATACTTTAACCCTTATTAAATGTGCCTAGAAAGGTTCTGAATTATAACTCAATTCATTCTTTTAAAAATCTGAATAAACCAAAAGTTTATTAGAGCAGTTTTCAATTAATTGTCACCCTTTTTGATCCACTTAGACAAAAAGCTGCCTTTGATGGTCAATATTTTTAATGGATAATTTCAACTCCGTTAAAAAAAATATATATATATATATATATATGTATATATAATAATAATGATAATAATAATAATGTTTTTGTGGTACCAAAACTGCTCTGTGGCCTAGAGCCAATTATGACAAAAATAACTTTTTTTCTAAATACCCCTAAGATAAAAAGCATTTTTCAGAATGGTGCATTCTAAAAGAGTTCTAGTATGTTCTCATCTGGTATTGGGAATGCATTGTACAAAGGCATTATTTTGTCTATAAAGGCTAAATGTAATTCTTTTCCCTATTAACTTAGGTTGAATTAAATAAAGCTAAGTAAAAGGTGAAAAAATCTTTTAAATCTAATGTGTTTAATTCTACTTTTTTAATGAGAAACTAACCTCTTGCACTCTTCTTCACTGTGGAATAATTACTATCTGCTGTTACTAAAACTTCCAGAAATAAATGATCTAGTCAGGATTAGCATTAACAAGCACAGCTGATCAAGTCACCATGAACATTCCTTCATTGGAGTCAGTTCCAGCTGATATTGTTCACTCATTCCCAATTAGGCACTGCTTTAGAGACTGCTTTACTTACTGAATATTTGCTTGCTGATGAGTAAATGCTATAGCTATTTCATGGGATGTGGAAAAAACAGTCGAATAGGGAGATGTAACTGTCGCATACAGTAGAGGCCCAAGTGATGTATGCAATGGTAACTTAATAAATTGCTGACACTATACTGAACTGGAATAACACAATTTAACAATTTTTTTCAAAGGAAAAAAGTTACATGATTTGTTAACTTCATGTTTTGATTTTAAAATGTAATAATTTGAAAATTAATGCAAGTCATTATTTTTATTGCATTGCCTGAATACTGGCTTAAAAGATTTTTTTCCAAATTAGTTTCAGATTGGTTCACTAATGCAAATTTATTACTTTGGTGAAAATGACAGCTCAGAATACTACTAAAATGGAGACTGGAAAAAAGAACATTGAGGAAATCTGCGTTTATGTCTTCACATAGTTTATATCATTACACAATGATATTCATTTATGCATGACACCAAAACAAGCAGAGCATGCAACTTAAGGACCAGAGCAATAGAACCATAAAATCGTACCATACCAGCTGACAAGACTGCAGCAGTGTTTTCTAAATCACTCCTCAATATTGTTCACATATGTTCAAGTGATTAAAATGTTTCGTTTTTTTTTTCTTTTTTTACAACTTTGAATGATGACACAGGAAAGTAAATCAAAGATGTCTTCAAAGCCACCTTGTATTTTGATCTGATGTTATAATATTATGAAGATTAAAACACTAATGACAGTTATTATATTATGTCTTCATCTCTTTCTTTCAGTAACTCAGAGAGAGCTTCCAGAACTACATTTCTAATAAGTAGGTAAGTTATAAGTCTTCAGCGCATTCAAATGTGCCTGAAATTTATCAAATATTATGTATTCCTATCAAAACAAAGCAATATAATATCATATATTCTTGTTGGCAATGTCATCATATTTTGGTCAGCAGTGATGAAGAATCTTGGTCTGCTTCTCCTATGTGTTAGATCCTATAAGTACAACAGGAAACGATTCAGGGAACATGATTATTCCCCTATATAGATCTAAGATATTTTTTTCAATACTAAGTTCTTTTTCTATCCCTCAGTCTCAAAAAGGATATTGGAGAATTGGAAATTTTTCAGAGAAAGATGAGAAATATTAAAAAATAGGGAAGGGTATAATTAAGTAGGATATGGCTTTTCAGCCTGAAAAAAAAAGAGATGATCTGGAAAAGAAATAGCAGAGAGCTTTCATGTACCACCCTTATTACTAGCGTAGAGGTGGTGCATGTGGACAACCTTTTCTCTGCCTCTTGCTACAGAGGAACTGTGGGGCATACAACGAAACTAGCAGGTGATACCAAACAAAGAAGTTAGTCTTGCCTTGAGCACGAGGTTGAATTAAATTTCCCACCTATTTTTTTCTATGATTTGATAAGATGTTCACAAAATATAAGCTGTGGAAAACCTTACGATCAAGAAAAAAACTGGACAAATCCAGTAATTCATTGGGATTTCATAAATTCTTAGAAACTGTTTTGATTTATGAAATAGCAAATTATTGGACAGTACTTGAAAGAAATTACACGTTCTTTGCTGTAATAGTCTTAACTAGCCATTTCTTTTGCATATTGTTGAGAAAAAGGCACAGAGTATATGGATCTTTGGACTTAAAGGTAATAAGTTTGCAAGTCTGTGTACATGCTCTGAGCGGGTTATTCTTTATAATTCTAATTTCTCTTCCTTCTTCATCCCTTATTTTTACCCATTGTTCCTTCTTATTCTTTTTTATGGCAGTTGGTATTATTTTGAGGTATCAATCAATCTCTGTCCATTTTTTTTCTTCTCCTTTCCCTTTAAAAGTGAGTAATTTTTTTCTATGGAGAGCTGTAGATACCTTCTCTGTAGTAGACGAAGGAAAAAACAAAATCTCTCTTTTTGAGCAGAGCTATCTAGCTCTTTCTGTCTGTCTGTCTGTCAACTGGTTGGTTAGACTGCAACCAAATAAATGTAGGTCCCTCCTCAATTTCCACCTTGGTCTCATATGGTCTTTTCTTTCTTTCTTTCTTTCTTTTTTCCTTTTTTTTTAGTTTGGCAACTAATCTCTCTCTGACAGCTGGACCTGTCTCTTCTTTGAATCCTGTTAGTGGCCTCCTGTTGCTTGCAGTATGAAGTCCAATAGTTCATCACATTTTGGAGTTCTTCATGTTTGAAACCAATCACTAAGAACTATTTAAGAGCATAGAAACAACAGCATCCAAATTGCTGAACTGAGGAAACATCTATATGGTTAATTTAGATGAAGTGAGGAAAGGTCATTTAAAAGCAACAGAGTGTTGATCTTCAGCTGATGCAATGACAATTTTGCCAGGAATTTCAGTGGAAATAAAATTAGGCAGTAAGCGCAGCCGTAAGCATTTTTGAAAGCCTCGTAGTCATTCCCCTTATGAAATACTGTTCCTTCCTTCCTGAGTAATATCTTCATTCGGCCTATTGAGAACATCCACCATGTTTGTACCTATGAAGTAGGCGTGCTAAAGAGTTTTTAAACAATTAACAGTCTCTTAGATATGTGTAAGGCTTTACATTTATTATGGGGAAAGAATTCTGATAATGAGATAGAAAATTATTTAAAACTGACACATAACAAAGTGGAATCCTCCACACATTTTTGTCAGTATATGTTAATCAATTTAGATGATAATGTAGCAATATGGTACTGTCTGTTATATATTAAAATTGGGCTTAAAATAATTGTCACATTATAGAATCTGTCTCATACTCCCACTGATGATTATGACAAAACTGCCATTAATTTAGCAGGAACAAGAATTTAGCTGGGAACAGTAAAAGTAGTAACAGAAGAATATTTTAAAAGTTAAAATGACATAATTCATAGTTTAAATGAATATGCATTTTAAGAAAAAAAAGAGAACAGAACTAGCAAACATCCTGCAAAATAAAGATTATTTCTTTTCAAGCTAAATCGAAATCTTAGGTGATGATAATAAGTCTTTCACATCTGCTTCACTCAGACTTATGCTTTTTTTTTTTTTTTTTTTAAAAAAAAGGCACATTTCCCTCAAGAGGGTACTGAAAGGCATCTGAAAGTTCTATTATGTCATGGTCTTTCAGAAGGTGCATAATCTCCCGTTGCTAGCCTGGATAAATAAATAAATAAATTAATTAATTAATTAAGGAGAGAGAGATACAGGGCTAAGCCAGCATTGATAAAGCATATTTTTCAGGTAATCAGCTTAATTGAATTGTGTAAGTGCCTTCTCTTGGCAGAGTAGTCAAGTGGAGCAGTGATAATATTCTACTTGTTCAGCTTGGAAGGGGAAGGTGAATGTTCCAATACGTGTATCATTTGGCATCTCAATATTTGCATCTTGCATTATGAGGAATGTATTTCTAAGTGCTAGTTGTCCAGAGATACCACAAAATATAAAATTGTTTCTAATATTCTAATGTTTCTAATTTACTTTCTTGTAGACAGCTGTATCTTTTAGTAGACTTTAGTATAACTAATGTGCAAATTGGATGCTTGTTGACAGATAGATCAGGTAATCTGAGAGGTAGAGGTAAATATCTGTGGTGTCTGAAATACATACCTCTAACTGCAGAAATTATGAAGAGTTTGGAGTCATTCATTGATCATACATCAGTAATAGAGTATATTTTAAAATCAAAAAGCTATTTCTTTTAATAAATAATACTTTATCTGTTTCAAAGAGCCTTAATTTGGCAGATTTGGTGGATCAATCTTTTGTCTGGATACCCATTTTCCCTTCTACTTTTTGCAAGAAAAATTACAGTAGTTGTGTGGTGCTTGTTAACATTGTTAACAAACATGGTTTCTATTAAAAAGCCTACTATCACTTCTCAATATGGAGAAATTGCATAAAGGCAGGGGATATGGTGAATTATTTTTCATCTGCAGTCCATTTTCCTGTAAACCTGTGATTTATCTAAGATAAATCTTCTGTGACACTGTGACAAAAAAAAAGGTGCTCCTGATCATGAACAACTCATGTTCATGATCTTCTCTTTGAGTTATAATGTCTAGTATGAGAACCAGTAATCAAGAGCTTTTCATTACTTGACATGAAGATATGACCAATATGAATATTAATTTTCTTATCCGTTTCTCCAACAATACTTGTCTATGTCATAAAATATACATATATATTTTTAACCAGAAGTGATGTGTACTTATGTCACAAATGAAAGAACTGTTTATTATGTTCTGTAAAAAAGATCGTTGTGGACACCAGGGAGGTGGCCCACTGGGAGGGATAAGTAAAGAGGAATGAGGCACTGTGTTTTCCCTGGGAGTGACTGATCACACCTGGCAGATGCAGTTTTCTGGAATGGAAGGGACCCACAGGCAGCAAAATGTCTATGGCAGGGTCTGAGACAGGAAAAATCCCAAGAATAACAGAAATTTTGCTTGCTGAAGACTGAAAATGTGGACCTTAGAACTGATGAATAAAGGAAACGTGCCGAGTGACCTTGGAACTGATTAAAGTTGCCAGATTGGAAGGGAACACTGGAGGAAGAGATGCAGTGGGCAGAGAGGAGAGTGATTTCCAAGCCTTCCTAATGAATGAATTTCATCAGCACATCTGAGATTTTTGAATTTAATACACTGAAACATAATTTAGATTCTTATAAAATGGAGGTTTAGAGATTTAGACTGGTTAATATCCAGTTATCTGTTAATAAGCCAGCATAATAAGAAAGAATTAGATTTAAGTGCTGCTTCTGTAAGCATGTAGCTTTGGATTACAGTATTACCATTAGCAGTAACAGGCCATAACTTTGTACTGCGTTTGTGAGGCCTCAGGATTTAAGCTTGTCAGGCCTGCTCTGTCTGAACTTTTCTTGACCTGTCTATAGCTCTGTTTTACCTGGTTAGCTGGGACAGCAGTTTCTGACTTACTAGGCGTCTATGGCTACTTTGTTTTACTTTTGTTTATTTTTGTGTGGTACAACCATAATTTTATATAAATAGCAGTAACAATCAGTTATTCTATGCAGAATGAGATATTTATGGCTGACACAACGATGTAGTGTAGAAAAGTGCAGGCCTGGTGTGACTGCAGATGCCTTGAGAAGTGGAGACGTGAGATGCTGCACAGAGGCATGCAGGCATGGGATGGTAGGAGACTTACAGGCTTGGCGCTGGGGAACTACAGCTATAAACAGCTCACCAACGGTCAGTTAAACAAATGCAGGCCTGAGCTGGGTGAAACGATTTTTAGAGACATCAGAGAAAAAGGAATAGTATCTAATGTACATAAAAGGAACTCTATGTAGTAAATTTGGATGTAACGGGAGCTGCAGACCAATGAAGAGAAAGGTGTAAATACCTTTATGCTAATAAATTCTTGGGCTGACTTATAAGGTGTGCTTCCTTTTCCCATAAGTGAGATTTTGAGTGTAACACTTCATAAATATTTAGGCCTGCTTACCTCCGTACAGAATTGTACCTTTTTTGGAGTTTTTTTTGTACAGAGTCCCACTGTGCTAAAACCTCTTCCAGTAGGATTAGTAGAGAGCAGTACATAGTTTTCCAAGTTTGACTTTAGCATGATTTCAACATATATAAGTCATCACAGTACAAGAGTCATTTTGCTAACTTAGACAGTAATGTTTGTTTGGCATTTTAATAAGGAGCATCTTTTAAGAACGGCTAAAAAAGTCCTTTGGAGTTTAACAGGCACCTTTAGAATTAAGGTTTTATATAATTTATGTCCTAACAAAGTACAATATAAGATACAATTTTCTAACAAAACCCTGAAACTGATCATTAAACAAATGATCAAAGATTTAGATTACATTTATGAATTTTTCTAGTAGTTTTGTTTTTTCTTTTTTTGAATATTATTAGTGGTAATATGGTAATAATATGGTAATAGTATGGTAATAATTCATAGTGGTAATATCCACTATGAAAGCAAAGACATTTCACTGTTTGTGAAAGGTACATTGACAGGTTTTCTGAATTTAAGCAGAGGTTAACATGCAAGCTAAATATTCTGATTTTCATACAGTAGGAATACATTAAATCACTTTGTACCTGGGTTATGCATCATCTGTATTAAGTGTTATTTCAACATTGTGCCAGGCTCTAATTTAAATGAGTAACGAAGTCAGGAAAATGTGATGCATGTGGTTTATTAAAATTCAGATGATCTTTTAATAGTAGGTATTGAAAATGACTATACTTAAAGCATGCACCATAAATCAAATTATTATCAGTGGTTAATACTCAACATTTTTTTAATTGTTAGTTCCATTTTTCCCTCTGTTTTATTCCATAGAAATGTTGAAAGTCACATATAGATGTTCAGGGAATTAATATTATTATAAGTAAATATATAAACACTTCCCTCCCCTAAGCATTTAATACTATAAATGGGGTAAATAAATATTCTGATCATATTTTCCCTGAAATTCTGATATTAATGTAGGAAAACTTGAGAGACTTCATACACATAAAGAAATAGTTTACATTTTTTTTTCCTTAGTCTCAGTTAAAATTCTAAGTCTAGACTTGAATTCTCTTTGCTCCTGCACATTCACCAATGATTTTCCAGATTTATTTTCACATTGACTCATTCATCGTCCTTACCCTGAAGGTTGCTTCCATATGTTAAGTAGGCTTTTCACATAAAAATTATTCTGCCAATAATAGCATTAGAAAAAACCCTTCACAATGTAAACCAGTGCATTTTAAGACTGATTAAAGAATATATGCTTTACTTCCCCAATAAAAGCAACATATGCTTTGCTTCTTGGCAGAAAAATATAATACCCAGAGTAATATGACTTAAAAAATCTAGTAGACATCTTTTAATGCAAATAGTTTAATTCATTTATTATAATAAAAGGAGAATACAGGCTATAGGGACTACTCCAGAGAATAAAATGATAGAAGTATGAACAAAATCTTGGTTGCTGTACTAAATCAGAGCTATTGACTTTTCCTTTATTTTTTCTTTCTTTCTTTCTTTCTTTCATTTTTTTTTTTTAATCAGCTCTGCCAGGCACTGCATACACAAGTCTAATTATTCGTTGTATTAAACTTAAAAGTAAATACACATACCCAAATTAACAAGACAATAAAGATAAGAATTTGGTTGAATCTACAGTAGACTGAGAATTTAAAGGTAAGGCTGAAAATCCATCCTTCACTCATTCTGCTGTGATAACTCTTTGATTAAATAAGTCTTCTTGCTGCTTTTAGGCCTTAACTCTTGCCCTATCCAGAAATATTAACATTATATGTACTATGTAGAACAATGATGGCTTTGGAATAACAGATATGGACTGGGATCAGGGACCTAGATTTCTCTTAAAAAGTAAATATAATACTAGGAAAGTTCATTACCTTTAATGTAGATGATATAAAATGCAACAAGTTCCATTGGTAAATCTGAATTATCTGTCCGTTATTCTATATAATAGAATAATAGAACATTGACTCTTTTCTTAACATTTGAATACTTTCTATGAGTCTGCACTTAAAATGTTTGTGATGGATCATGGGCATAGAACAACAGCAAGGTAAGTTTTTACTGTGCTATTGACCTCTAATTGAGTCCAAATACTTAAACTTAAATACTTAAAACAAAACAAAATAAAACAAAACAAAAAAAAAAAGAACCATCACAGATGAGTTAGGTGGTATTCTAGGTTAAGGCATTAGCCTTGTACTTTTGAAGGTAATATTGTAAATGCTACTTAAAATTAACAGTGTTGTGCAGCCTAACTGTTCATCAGCACAGAGCTGAAGAAGTATCCCCTCTTGACGATCGCACGGCTTTTCGGCGTTGTTCTCCTTCAAGAAGAACAATGGAAGTTCCCTCCGTTTTACCTTTTCCCTGAAGTTTAAGGAACTTGCTTTTGCTCCGTCAGTGTATGATCACACGTATTTAGCCATTGTGCTGCAAACTTCTAATATTTCAAGGAGCTCCTAGCTGCTGAGTGAACTTCATAGAGTCACGGAAAGATAAAGAAAAGCTTTGTGCCTTGATGACATTAGCTATTTGCTTATATTTGCCACATGTGTATTAAAATATCTACTAAGCCATGTACTGCATGATTTTGTCCTTTTGTAACAAAGATAAAGTAGCTAAAATAACATTTTTTTTTCTAGCATCAAGGAAGATTATTAAAATAAGAATAATAGTTTTGTCCTAATGCGCTCTTCTTACTCCCTCTGTCCTTCTGTGAGGTACTTATATTGTCCTCAAGCACAAGAGATGTGAGCTTTTTCCTATCTTTTTATCCTCATATCATCTCTGTGAGAGAGAAGATCACTGTGATCTTCATTTCAGAAAGAAAAGAGAAGGGCTTATTAACCTGATCAGTGTGCTGTACAAGCATCTCAGTGACTTGTACTCTATCTCCAGCTATCCAAGACAGTTGGAGAAGAATGAGGAGATGGTTGATAATTCAGCAGATTTAGTCATAAGCTAAATCTTTTCCTATCTCTGATTTTCTTACTGATTCTTATCCTTGTTCGGGAAAATTTTAATCCTTAGATCTGAGATAACAACAAGCTATGCATTAACATTAAAAACAATTATGAAAAAAATTTCACTGAAAGAATTTGTTCACTGAATTTATTCCCTTGAATTTTAGAGATCCAGTGACAGCAACATGTCACTGAATAGACAGTTTTCTCCAATATTTCCAAAAGAATATATCCATAAAACTATTAGTTTTCAAATCTTCTTGAAAATGTCTACAATGCAATTAATGAATGCTCCCATGCAATGAAATTAAGTAGGCAGTAAAATTTACAAACCAATTAAGATAAATTGCTGTACTAAGATATAAGATTTTCTTGCCTAAAATAGGCAATATTGATATGGAATTCTACTCACATTTAAAATTGACCATATATTTACAATTTTATTTATCTGTATGAGTATTGTTTACACTATACTCATTTTCAGCAGATTGTAAATTTAAAAATTTAGAGGCAAATAGGTACCTGTTTAAAATTTATGATTTGATTTATATTAATATAGATATAAACTACAAGCAAAAGATCTCGTAACTGTATGTAAATCATAAGTAAAAGAGATAGAAACTGATGTATTGTCAAATCATAGGCACAAACATAGTTTTAAGATGAAAATTACAATTAGCTATATAAAGACTACAAATGTCCACGGAACTAGGAGTTATTGGAAGATTTAAGGATCCTATATCTTAAGCTTTATCTCTCTACTTTCACTGTTTCCTTAACAGTGATTAAAAGCTATTATCCTCTGGAGGGTGTTCAGTGCCTGTTGCAAAACAGATTCTTAAGACACTAATACCAACTTCAGGTGGTAACATCTTATGTTCCTCCATACGTCTAGGACGAGAATCTTTCCTGTCAGAGCACCATGACCCTTTGTGTCTCTATAATGGGAAGCTGGACGTAATACCATCTGAGCTTTAACTGAGACTAATGATCTGTAGTGGAAATATGTACCTGTGAAAGACAGTTTTGGGCTACCTTCAGCATCAATCACATGTTTGTGTACTTATCTGATGTGCTTTAACTTAATTCTGTACTTTGCATGTATCATGTCTGGTTGTAATGGCAGAGGTTGTCACCTATGCTGAATTGTGTGGGGCATATTTTGCTTGTTGATGGATATATGCACAACATGTTTGTCATCTTACCAGATTAAAGAAGAAGAATTAAAAAAAGATGCATCGGATCCTTATGTCGTTCCCTTAGAGGAGCAGCACTCAAGTCAATACAGCTGTATTTATTTACACCTCTTTAGGGACTGATCTCATATTTCCAACCAAAAACCATGGAAATGAATCATACTTTGTTTATATTGATTTATGACTTGACTAGGAATAAAACAATTCCTCAAGTTTTCTTTCATGTATAACTTCTTCCAGTTCACTTTGAGATTTTGAAAATTTAAATGGTAATGCTAACAGCAACGTTAGAGAGAACTGATGCTCTCAGTGGGTTAGTTTGCATTCAGTGATTCTAGTAGAATCAAATTAAATTTGCAAAAGCAGCAGCAGCCCTGGATTCCATGTGATCATCCTTTATTAATTAGCATTGTGAATAAGGCAAGAAGCACGCATTGCTGCACAAAGATAACTTAAATGCAGACAATTACCCACGTCTCAGCAAAGCTGCAATGTACAACAGGAATCTGTGATACACCTCAAAGTGAGCTGTACATTGCAGATCACTGGGATGCTCCTTGCTGATGCAGTATGTTTCATCATGTTGCAGCAAATTACTACCTTGTCCCTTTGCTGCATCACATAACCTGCTAAAATAACAGAAACCTTGCTGCCACTCTCAGATATATGCCTCTACAGAGAAACATTAGGCTATAAACAGAGAACATCCCTAGAGATGTTACTTTACAAAACAGGAAAAATATATTATCATATCAGTGAGAAGGAGGGTTCTTATACAAGATTCCTCCTTTCCTCCATCACTTTGGCTTTGATTTTACACTTTTCACAAAACCTTCCTTTATATGAAAATTGTTAGGTAGCTTAGAAGTGAGAAGTGTAAAAATATTAGTTGAATGAGTGTGAATTAGAATTTAATGAATTTTCACATCTAAAATTTCATGAAACGATCATCAAAGTCACTTTCAAGACAATTAATTATTTTACTTATGATAACTGGAAAACAATATTTGAGTATGCTTTCTTTCTGAGATATGAAATTGAGAGAACACTTTTATTAGTGTGTTAATATTATACATCTCATTCATAAACTGAAATATAATGGGAATAGCATAATCTAAGGATAAGCATATTTTAGGCAGAACATGTTTTGTAGATTTCATTATGTGCATTACTGAATTACAGATTTTGTTTTTTGTGTGATAATACTGTTTTAAAAAATAATAAGATGACCTTTGATTCAATAAGCTTTCTGTTCTCAGGTCAGAATCTGATTTTATTTGATGCATTGCTTTGCTAAAATAAATAGCAACAATATTTTCAAATACTTCTCAGTTTAAAAGCTCTCAAAGGAACAGAGGATTTGATTTTCAACCAATTACTACAAACTTCTCTACTTGCTTTTTTTGTTTTCCCGGATTGTCACTTCCATGTGTTACATTGTCATCCTATTGTAGTTAAATTCATCTTTTTAATTGAATTCCATTACATTTACTGTTCCTTCCATAAATACTTGTTATCACCCTTTGTAGTATTTGACTAAAAAATAATTCTATAGTCATATGAATGTCATAGTGTGTGATTTCACAGGAATGCCATTTTAATTCATTAATTTAAAATACTTGCATTGGCTATATGGAGAGAGAAAAGATTAGAAAAAATTGTTTTCATTCAAGCAGTTTGGAATTGCATGCAATTTCTATTAGTCATGAAAAATTTAAGGAAACAAATACTTCTTCTACAAATAATCAGAATCAGAGAAGTAACTTAAGTGTGTGGAGGCATTGCTCTCTGAACCATGTTCAAATGTTTCTGGCCTTTCATTAAAATTATCCCCTAAGGAAATGTTCCTCAAATCCTTAACAACTTCAGAAGTCAATACTTCCAAAGTATTAAAGTAATTCTTTTAAGGGCTTATGATGGGTTTCCTATTTTTATAACTAAGAACTGATATGATAGCCACTGACGTAAAGGACCTACAAGTTACCAAAGATGAATTACAGAATTGCTTAGTCCAAATTTGTATGCTGTACAACAGAGTTCAGTTTTACTCTCTAGAGTTTGGTTACAATGCAACACATGTCAGAAAGTGCATTCCAGAGTCCATCATGTCAGTGTTCATCTTCTAGCTAAAGAATAAAAAGATTATGAAGAGCAACACGTGCAGGCAGTAGGAAAATACAGTAAATGCAAAGTTAAGATTTTGGAAGAAAATGCTGAACTGGGGATTGGAAGTGGCCATCTGAATCTCAAGATCCAGTAAATGTGATTTGCCTTTGCGTTTAATTACTATGGATTTACAACAGAGGGAGGGTTAGATAAAAGATTATAAGAACAATGCTATTTATGGCCTTCTGTGCAATACTTGACTGGTTTTTCTTTTAATGACAACAGGATTGAGCAGTATAGAAATGGTGAACATTATCAGCTTCCAGTTCAGGTTCTTTTCTATTGATTTCAGTATTTAAGTCCCAATCCATATGGCATGTCAATGAGAGTTTCCTATAGTTTCCTGTTCGTACTCTTGTGGATCTAGATTTGAGCTTTGAGGGAATTAGGAACTTGATAGATGCATGGACCTCTATAGGATAGAATTTTCTTGGAAATCATTGAAATTGTATATATTGGTGAAGCTGTGAAACCTCCTCTAGTTCCCATAAACACTTATCTAGTCAGCATGGTACGTCGTGGAGTGCAAATGGGAAATACTATATAAGAAAAGGGGAAAGTCAAGGTATGATAGCATGGGGATAAAGCAACACACTTAAAAGATTTTAGAGCTGTTGTTACAGTAAAACTATTCTCCATATGACATCAGCAAAAAACTTAGCCAATGCTAGAGAACATTTATACTAGGTAAAATGTAGGTAGACCATAGAAATAGAAGCTGGTTGAGGAAATATGGTGGTCACACTGAAAAAAAAAAAAAAATCACTCCAGCTGCTCCAACTGGAAATCCTGAGAGAATCTTTCTAGATAGGTGAAAGGAAAGCAGGTAGGGAAAAACTCACCTACAACGTTGCATGTAATCTGGAGGAAATTGAAAGAGCCAGTGTTTTGGGTTGATGCTATGAAAATATGTCAATACGCTATGGAAATACGTCAATAATAAAGACTATGTCATCTGTAATTCATTTAATTACTTATTTTGTTATTGCCTTGAGTGACTTGTTAAAAATGTGGTTTAGGGAATTATTCCCAGGTTAACGAAGGAGACTCCCTTATCAGAAGAATGAGATCTCATAAACATACTACAACATGTGGCTGAAATCCTCAATCTTTACATTTTAAGTGAAAGAAACAGATATTTTTACAAACAAAAGATATCAGTAGACTTTAGGGACTGGCCCAAGGAACAGAAAACTGAGTCAGAGGTGTAACCAGGGCAAACAGTCAGATCCAAGCATTTTGGAAAGTGGATTTCTACAACTGGGTCTAAATGAATAGAGAGAAAAAGGTGAAATTTCCTGAAGAAATGGCAACAACCTTGGGGAGTAATGAGTACTAAAGTCAGATTTTAACAGCTGTTTTGGGAACAGGCGATGGTTTTAAAAGCTGTTTTTTCACCTGAAGTAACCTACTTTTAGGATAAAACAAGTAAGCAAAAATTATGCTCATGTGCAGAATCTGATTGCCTCAGTTGTAGCAGTGGCTTCCTAAAACACAGGCGTACACTGGTCAGAATGCATGTGATGCAAGGTCTTCTCTGTCCTCTCTACTAATAACAACAGTTTCCTTTTCTTTGATTCCTGTTGCATTTAAACATGATGTTTAAATAAATAAGATTAGAATTACAATATCGACCAGAAAAATAAAACAAGCAAGTAAGCAAACAAATGAAAAACCAGTGGGCTCCAGCACCATTTTATCCCATAAGTGAATCCAATTGATAAGTCTTGAATTTTGGCCAGCTCCTTATTACCAAAAGAAATAACAATACCAGCACTGTGACATTGCAATGCTGGAAAACACAAAACAGTAACAGAACAGTAACAACAGCAAAACAAGTGCATGGTGCTGTTTTCCTGGAACACAGAAAATGTATAAATCCATCCTGTTTACTTGAAATAGTCAATTCATGAAATTGGTTCTTGAGGATAAATCTAATTTCAGGACCAGACAATGGCCAGATACTGGAACATAATGAAAACGTCAGAAAGAGTGTGCGGTCATCAGAAGCTAACGTTCAGCTAGATCTTAATGTCAGAACTGAAATTGAAAAGAAACCTCTGATGTGTTCTGTAGACATATAAAAATAACAGCATGGTGATTCAGATACAATTGCAATTCCTTTAACATAATCTGGAGTTACTGTGTATGAACATCAGAGGCAGAATTTTTCTGAGTTCTGAAAATATCTGCTCATTTGGAAAAGCACATATGACTATATTCATGTCAAGAACTGTAATGAGGAAAGAAAATTATATAAAATTAATTCATCTTGTGACAAAGATTATAATAGAAGTGGAGATTAACTCCGTGAAATAAAATGGTCTGATATTTAATACTCTACTTACAAGTCTTAAAATAGATGTGTGCAATCCAGAGAGTCAGCTTTAATGTTTGCATTTTCATTTCCTTTAATTTGTAGGTGGTTTCTGTAAAAGTATGAAGCCAAGCAAATAGATACTGTAACAACTCTTCCTCAAGCTATATTATTTCACAAATACTTTTGAGGCAGCTGTGACCCAAAAATGCTTAATAAGGCTTACTTAGGTACCATTGTCCTTTCAAGCTGTTGATGTTACTAGTTCATCACTACGGTTTCAAAATCAGAGTAGTCTACATTTTTATAGACAAATGAAAAAAAAAGATGTTTGTAATTTTAGTCTGGATCCACTAAAGTCTACATTTTAAAAGTATTTAGAAACACATTAGATCATAAAAAAATAAATTCATTTGGATAAGACTAGTATAAAATTAAATATACTTTTCATATTGTAACTAGTCTATCTGGTACAGTAAAAGTCCTTTCTAAACTATAATGAGATAAATTACTGCTAGTCATTTTCAAGGCTCAACTAAAAGTCAGATTATGTGATTTTTAATATTTAAAATGTATTTACTTTAGACAGCAAAATTTGAAATGACAAAATCAGATAAAGTAAATAAAAAGAGAAATTCATAAACAATAGCTAAAATATGGCACACATATTATTCCAATAGATTTTACTTACAACATGAAAAATAACAATAGAACCTACTAACAAGTACTATTACTATTTTTTTCCTTTAACACGAAAAATCTCCATGGACAACCAAAAAAACAAGAAAATCAAAGATTTTGAACAAGTTGAAAACTATCAGACCATTTCTCTCTAATGGGAAATTTTTATTTCTAAATATACGTTTCATATTACTGGCAAGGCTCCATTGGCTGTGACTCTTGAAGTAGACTAGCTCTAGTTGGCTATAAATATGTTGCATTTTGTGATATGCCTGCTTCTCATACAAATAGCCTACAAAGGATACCAACTGCTATCTTACTAATGCCATATTAGCAGTATAGTAAATCACCAGCAGGATCATCTGTCTACAGAGGATGTCCTCTAGTTGTACCTGTAAAACATGTTTGATTTTGATACTGACAGTAAATCTGGGCTTGAGGGAACACCAATGTCAGAAGCTTAAAGGGTTTAGATACATCATTGAATTTTATAAGGATTAGATATTACAGTTATTAAAGAAAATTTTTTTAGACATCGCTTACACAGGGGACAAATCTTAACATCTTTGCATGAGAAAATATCCAAATAATTCAATACTAATTTGCTTCTTCCAAATTTCTGAGAAACTGATCATAACGTAACGCAGGCTATTTGAAAGACAGAAAAGAACAGACTCTCATATCAAAATGTTTGCAGTCTTTTTGCATATATTGCTTATAATAAGTTAAATGTTCCAAACCAGGTAAAAGAACAGAAAACGTTGAGAAGCAACAAACAAACAAACAAACAAAACCCAGCCTTATTCTTCGGTCCAAAGAAGCTGTGTAATTCACATTAAATGGAAAACTTATGATTCTGTTGCTTGTTGTGTATTAGATGCATCTGGTCTACAACAAGCTACAAAAATTATAAATGTGCAATATAATGAGGATATAAAATAGATTAACTTCATTGGGGTCTGAGAACCAGCTTTTGAAGTAGAGAAACCTTCTTTAATCACAGAGATGCAGATTTTAATAGAAACAGTCACAGATGTTTGAGTTCACATTGTGAAGTACCGTATCATCTACAAATGTCTTCTTTCCGTAAACTAGGTTCTTTCTTTCCATTTTACCAGCTGTTGCAGTTACCAACTTATTTATTAGTGTGTTGTATGTTGTTGTAAAATGGTACCTCCTGGATTTTAAACAAGTCATTTTGGAAAAAAAGAAAGGAGATAGAAGAAGATAGGCAAAGCAAATACAGCTTTGATACCCACAAAAGTATTTTACTTACATTTTCTGACACTTTCATATGCAATAGGTAAGTTTATTTCTCTAATTTTCAATGACTTTCTGATATAATTTTAAACTCCAATTTATCATAAAAATGACTGAATTTTTATTATATTTATAGTCTCTTTTGTAAGAGTCAACAAACTAGGACAAATGCTATAAGTCTGTGCTGCACTGTGCCCTGTAGCTGGGTTGACCATGGATCCCAGGGAGACACTAAGTGAAGTCAAACCACGACACAACAGCTGGTGGTGTAAACAAGAAAAGTAGATCATCCATCTTGTAGGACACCTCAGTGTCCTAATACTTTCAGTTCACAGCAAAAATAATATTTCAAATATCCATTTAGCAGATCTGAGTGGGTGTGAGTTTATAAGAGCCATAAAATAAGAGGATAGTTGAATTTATCCACAAGAATGTACTCTGAACACGGTTTTCTTCCATATGGAACCCTGGGCCCTGGATTTGTTTTAAAGGGAACAACAGAGAACATTTTACCCCCCTGCCATCTGTCTGGAGAGGTCATAATGGGGCCATAAAAACTGAGGTAAAATATGAGAATCTCAAAGGAGTGCTAGCAATATTGGTAACTTCAGAATATACTATTTCTGCATAGAAAAGAAATTTCTCTCAACATCCCTCGTCCCCCACCTACCAAACACACGCACATACATAAAAGCTGCTGCTAACTTTACCGCTGAAGCACTTCGTACATGTTTTCAAATGTGCCAAGACCAGGCAAAACCCTTTCTTTGCCTTAGCGAGTATACGTACGGGACTTAGACACCCTGTCCTACAAGGCGGTGCGCTCGATAGCCTATTCCAAAATAACTCTGTTCGAGCAGGCATTTTGGAAAACCTGAGTGTTAGAGAGCTCTTTCGTCCAGCAGTCTCACCGGGGACGTCCCTCCTACAAAGCGGAGCGTACCTTTCCTTCTACAAGGAATGCTGTACTGGGAATTTGGATACGAACAGACTTCAATAAGCAGAAAAACAGCACCAGGCATATTCAGAGAAAACCAGCATAGGTAAAAATCCCTAAATGAAAAATCCTACTCTCCAGAAGCTGCATGTCAATACGCTAAACTCAGCTGGGAGTCAGGAGAAGATACAAAAGCTGCCCGCGACGGTCTGTAAGCCTGAGAGCAGAGCTGCTGCTGTAAAACCCGCAGAGCAGCGCTGCAGGCGCTTTGCGCGCTCTGCGGCGAGCCCAGCACCCCGGGCTTGGGAAGGCCAGCTCGATACGTCGCAGGCACCTCGTGAGGCACAGGGATTTTTTTCACCTGGATATCAGCTTTATCAGGGATAGAGAAGGAAGCCTGAAATTGTGCACAAAGTCAGTGCTTAGCTATTTTAAGAGTAGCAAAGTCACTGCAAAGAAGCCAGGAAGCTTTGTATTGCTCTGATGAGCAGGGCCTGGAAAAAAAAGGAATCCCCCTAACGGAGCTGACAACCTCATTTTTCTGCAGCAGAGGCTTCCTGCAAGCCTCACGCGTGAGGTTTTGAAGCTCCACTCTGACGCTTCAGACCTATGATATAGTAACCACAAACGAGAGAAGAGGAAGGAGCGTTCTTGTGTTTGCTGTTCTCATTTTCTGGTGAAGTGTAAATAGCTTCTAGCCTTATAGACTTTGACATTAAAATCTTTGCTGATATGGGCCTGCAATTTCATCTCTCCCTTTTATAACAGTATTTTAATCCCTTAGAGATGTATATTCTTTCTCTGCAAGAAGGTCAGTCATGTGGAACATTCTAGGCAGAAACTTTTCTTTCAGAGAAAGAGAGTTGCTTTAGGGACAAGCCTGTTTCTTTATTCTAATATATTCTTTTTTTAGTGCCAGTGACTCTTTCGATTCTTTATCAAAGTCAAAAGACTGCACACACTTTCTCATCCTTATATCTGCCTACTTTTAATCCAATAAAGGAGAGGACTTTAATATTTAAATTACATTAAAGTATCACATTCTTTTCTTTCTTGCCATCTTTATTAGACAATAGAGTTTTCTCCAATTCAGGCTGAAGAATGTTGCTTTTTGCTTTCATTATAAGTCCATTCTAATATAATATTCTATTTTTAACTACTCAGAAAAAACTTTGCCTTGAAACAATTGCAGTATCTGAGTACCTCTATAAGCCTAAAAAAAATCTTCATATAACTACAGAATTGTTTTGCTGTTATTTTTATTCTTTTTACCATTCCAGTGACACAAACATTGTGAAGGCATACAACATTGTTCACCGAGGGCCACTGCAAATCACGAACTGGGGAAGCCCATTGAAAAACCACTTTTAGTCCATTTACTAATTGCTTCAAAGCAGAAGTGGCCAAAGGAATCCCTGTGAGATTGAATAATATGTGTATTATTCACATATTCACATATTATTCACATATTATTCAGTAATGATTATTCATTATGCAGTGAGAGTGAATAATGATTAAGTGAGGTTTAGCAGATTCTTTGCATTCCTAGGAGGAAATCCAGGTTCCAGCACCTTTGTTTCTCTGCACTTGTTTGTGCTCTTCTATGATGGTATTAGGTCAGGACCTTCTTTTCCATTCTTTTCTTCTCTCCACTGTCCTACTCCTCAGTCACACTTTATAAGCTTTTAGGTGTTATATAGGGCCAATTTCTTTCACTCTGTGAGGACTACACCAGATTGACCTCAGACAGTTGGCCATCACTTCACATTCCATTCTACTCTCTGTGGTCTTCAGAAGTCTCCTTTTATCACAATATTAGTTTCAAGGCAAGTTACACACTTTGCTGCAAGGTCAATTTCTCACTTGCCGGCTTATTTAAAATTGTTTTGGGGGCCTCCACTCTTACTTCAATAAAAATGCTTCCCAGTGATTATATTTGTAATACATTTTGTAACTTATGATGTGCTACAAAAAGCAATTTAGAATCCCGATATAAAAAAATGAATGTTTTGACTAAGAAATATTGAGATTTGGCTATCAAAATTGTCAGTTTTCTACACACTTGCTGTTTCAATCGGGAAAGCCATCCTACGGCCTGGGAGGTCGCTTGCAGATACTATATATGTCTTTCCTTGTGTTTACATGGTCCTCTATCCATAGAGAAGGGCTCTTCATGGCTGTTTTCTGCAGATTAACATATGCTTTTGCCTAAGTTATTGGTACATCCAACAGGATATTGTGAAAAGACTTAGATGCTTACAAGCTGGGAAAAAAATGTTTTTTATGTGTCTACTTCCTATACTGGAATCTAAACCCCAAAGTTAGGGTCCTTCTGTGTGGTTACACTTACAACCCTCAGAGAGATGATTCAGAACACCTGTGTGCAGTGGTGCACCTGAGCAGGATGACCATTTAGCACCATCCTTTGGGAAAAGCTAATTATATTTATTCTGGTTGCATGTTTACTCAGAATAATTCCTCACATGTCCTGCTGTAATCTATGCCTTGGCTCATCAGGTTGTTTACTTTCTTTTTTTTTTTTTTTTTTTTTTTTTTTTTTTTTAGAGTAATTATTCACTCTTGGAGCTTGTTTTTATAGTTTGTATAGGCTCTAACTTGTATTTGTAGCTTATATAGACTCTAGCTTTATTTGTTACACTAGACATCTCTTTTATTATTTTTTCTAAAATATGAATTTTGCATTTTCATTTATCTTAAAATTCCTGTCTTTCCTTACAGTTGTAATTTTACCTGCAGCTATACACCAAGTGTCTTCTCTCCTTGCATTCAGTTCCTAAGTCTTTATTCTCCTGTTGTCTGTCCTGAGAATTACCTCTATCAGTATTCTAGTCCACTAGACTACCTCCACTTTACATTTCCCACAGATCTTCTTTAAGACAGGCCAGCTTTCTCCTTGCTTCTGCTTGGATGTCTATTGACCTGTCTGTCTATTGACCTGTTCCCTGCAACTTCTTTTTTCAGGTTCAGATCGTGCTGGTTCCTCGTGTCTCGCCTAGATTGAAACTGACCACCGACAACTTCCTCTGCTCCTTGGCTATTCCCTGAGCTGTACGTTGCTCCTCTGTGAGCACTTAGTCATAAGTTATTTGAATCCTTTTTTCTTTTTCAGTGTCAGCTCTGAATCCATCTGTAACTCTAGTGACACTTCCTTGTCAGTAATATCAATTATGGAGACACCTTTAATTTGTTCTTTATCTGTTCCAAAGTTACAGGGCTCAGCCAGTTCAATCAAGGACTTAACAAATGCTTGATAGTGTAAGTTGAAGTGAATAAATACACTAAATACTTCTGAAAATTCCCTGGCAGAGCATTCTTTCACATACAAAATGTTGTTGAGAGATCCTTTATTGGGATAAGTTCTATGATACTTTTTGTTTGGAAAGTACTTACTCAGTTTATTTGGTAAAAGTCAGAATGGTACAAGTATAAAAAATCCATCTTCCAGTGCAAATAAAATATCAAGGTATTTATGTTTATACATGCCTATTTAAGACACAATTCTACTTTATGTTGGGTAATGGGAACCACAGCAGATTCACAAGATCTTTGTCTTCAAACTGGAAAGTCCTGTAATATTTACCGAGGACTTTCAATAGTGAGATGATTTGTCTTTTTAGTTTTAGTTATGCTAATAATTCTCTTTGTGCTCCTGTTTCCATGATTCCATAAAACATAGATAATGTTAACACCTGGAGAGGGAATAATCATCATTTCTTCTTTTATGCCTTAATTATAATTACTTTTGTCAGTAATTTCCAATGATTTTAACTTATAGGTAAGTATAAGTTTCTGGTATTTTAGTTGCTACATAAAACAGAAAGCATACAATATGGGAGAACATGAGGGGAAGTATCTGTTTTATAGACCCATGCCAGTACACTGGGACTTTTATGTGGAAAGCATTAGTAAAACATTGTGTATCTAATTTATCTGTAAATAAAGTCTTCATGACTTAGGAAACTCCATCAAAAGCATTTGATACAACATTTTTTTTATAAGACCTAATTTAAAAAGTCTTAAAAGTCTTTGGCTTTTGATTTTGATTTTTCTCCTACCTACCTATTTCACTATAGAATTTCAGATCATTTCTGCTCCTTGAATAAGTGTAAAAGTTTTAGAAATGATGATTAAAGATGAAAGGAAGTAGAAATAGGAAATAAACTCCTCCAAAACCAAAAGTTCCACCTTCAATGTCAGGATTTGGTATAACCCAGCAGTTTTATAAAGCAAAGGATTAAATGTCAATTATGATATTCTGACCTCTTGTGTTGTAAAGAGCTAGGAATTGACAATTAAAAAAATCAATGTGTACAGTAATGCAATTATTGACATTTGTTCTAAAAGAACCATGAGATTGAGTAGTAAACAACTGTTCCTCTGCCCTCTACCATATATATTCAAAATGTTTTGCAAGAGCTATTTTTTCCAAATCAAGAAAGATTTATTTTTTCTTACGCCTTTTGGGATATTTTGAAATAAACTAACATACTTCAAGCCCCCCCCCCCCCAAAAAAAAAAAAAGTGTGAAAATTGGGTTTTTTCTCTTCCTTCATTTATATCACTTACTAGGGATGATGACCAACCTCACTATTATTGGTAAGTTTTTCAGAAGGGCAATAGGTAGGAAAGAAGGAGTCTAGGTTAGGTACATATTTATGTACACACACACACACACACACACATATATATATACTCCTATATGTGAATACCTAATGGGATGAGACTCTGAATCCCTAGGTACATCCAACCGTGCTAATTTAGGTTCTGAAAAGCATCTAAATACTACCTTCTGTTAGTGCTAATTTTCCATGTTTTCTTAACAATTACAGTGTTGCAGCTACACTGTCAGAACTTCTGTGACACTGCGACAATCCAAACGTGAGTTAAAGTTCGAAGCAAACAGAAGAAGAGTATTGAAATATTGAAGGTACTGCAGTGACCCTCCAGGTCTTGGAGGCTCTTGGTTGTCCCAGGATGTAACATGCCTTTCTGTGCCTTTCTATGATTTTGACCAGAAATGTCTCTTAAATGGAACTAATAGACAATTTCACAAAAATATTGATTTATTCAAATCAGGATTTTCTTACAAAAAAGTGTTTTACCACAAAATTTAGACAATCAGAAAGACTACTTTGCTCGAAATAAGTTACTCTGTCAAGTCCCTTGGGTGTGTCTCAGACTGAATGTTTTACTGTCCATCTTCCATGTTTCTGCTTACCTTTTGCAAGGAAAACAAACAGGCTTACTGGAAAACTGAGTAAAGGTTATCAGACTCTCCATCATTAAGTCGGCTACACAGAGAACAGAGTTTGCAAGAATTTTATGGCTGATAGCTCATATCACACATGAGGTGAATTAATAATATGGATATGAAGAAAAACAATTTATTAATGTTAATAACTTCTCCAATAAAGTTTCCAGGAGGACCTATAGTGATAAATTGAATAATTATGAGTATAATTATGACTAACTAGAACCATAATTTCATGCTAATGCAATAATAATGACACAGAAGTGTAGATCATGAATTTTAACTGCTCAGTTATTTCAAATTTCCACAAGGAGAGACCAAAAAAACCCTCAGATTTAAAATCTGATCAAGTTATGCTTTGCTGGAAAAAAAAACCCTCTATTAATTGCTAAAAAAAAATCTTATTTTAATTAGTGATCTAGTACTATCTTGAAAGCAGGAGATGGATAGTTTGTGGAGTACACATGAATCATCTATTAATCCTCTGTTGCTTCTGAGGAAAAAAAAAAGTACGTAGAAGAATTATGGTTAAATTAAACAAAGAGTTGTAGCACTTGTGTTTTACTTCATTTCTTGGGGAGTCTATGTAGAGTATAATCATATGAATAAAGCAGTGCAAGTATCTAGCAATGGTATCAAGTGCAAGCTGCATCCCACAGACAAATGTAGCTAGAGGTCAGACTAAATTTTTTCCAAATCAGTTTAGGCTGGGGGATAGTGAAGTCAGAAAAAAAGGAAGGAGTTAGTGAAACCCATTGAAACCCACAAGTTTCATTCTTGGGGATTTATTACAACAACTAATGAATCTTTGGCTTTAGGATGACTCAGAACAATGCAACACAGAGTCCAAGGTGGTTACTGTTGTTGATCTAGCACGGAGCAGATTTGATTTAATGGGCCCCACTGATGATGTAAACCCTTAGTCCATTAAAGCTGCTGGGAATTAAAATTAGTGGAGCAATGTTAATATATAATGCCTAGGGATGTGCTTCCTGTTCTGTATTTTTGTTTAGGTAGGAAAGGATTATCAGTTTATTTTAAAAACTGGAAAAAAAAGCCTTGGCTCCAAAAATGAAGTAAGACCTGTATATCTGTTGATAGCAGTGATTGTGATAACTTATTTACTTTCTTTCTATATGCCTTCAAGCATATGAGAAAAAATACATTTATTAGAAGAAATTTACCTATGATTTTATGCGTTTCTCTGATGACTGGGTGACTCTGATGATTAACCCAAATGACCTACAGGAAAAAGCCTCTGATTTGTTCTGACCACTAATCCCCAGGGATTGCTTGCAAAAGCTGCAGTTGGCATGGGCCAAACTCATACCAGGGAGTATGCTAACACTGCAGCTGGAAGGATTTTGCACAGTATTGTTAAAGCCCTTCTCCTTGCCCTGTTTTGTTAGAATAGGTAGCTCTGATTTCCCCACCTCCCCCCCCCCCTTGCCTCGACCCTTCACATCCAAGGCCATGGCAGAAGTTGTTTTCATGTATCTCAGGTTAAACCCTTTGCAGGGTTTATTCTGACCATAAAACTTGTCAGATTTTGAAGATAAATTTCAAAGATTACTTAGAGTGCTTCTAATGGCACCAAACTATCCTTTTCCACAGGAAAAATATTGTTGGCAAATTGCTCAGTCTGTTAGTTATAGGAACAGTAGAGAGTCTATGGCCAAAGTTATAAAAAAAGATGAAGATTATCACAGCCTGACACAAAGCATTCTTAGCTGTACTCTGAGTCCCCATGTAATATTGTAAATGACAAAAGTATGAACTCAAATTGGAGATTCTGAGATATTTCAGTATCTATTGATGATCTGAAAAATTCCTCAAAATAAATTGTTAGTTATATAAGCCTTGTTCCATGAAAAATGATTATGGGCAACAAATTTGTCCTTGTGAGTTAAGGATGTGCTAAACACACATAGGATGTCCTTAAAAGCATTACTGAAATCAATTTAGTTTAAGTACATAATTAAATGTAATCACATGCTTAAGAGCTTTGACTAGTTATGGAAAGCTGAATCTAGACTAAGTCAAAATATGAAAAAAAGGAAGTAAATTAATAATTTTAAATGTTGACCGTGTCACTTTATCTGCCTATCATCTGCATGTTTATGCTAAAACTACAGGAAGTTTAGAATTCCTCTGAAAGAATACTTTTTTAAATAGTTAATATTATTGTGTTTAAATTCATGACAAAAAATAAAAAGGGAAGAGGAAAGGAAAGGCAAAGGGAAAGGAATCCTGAAGAAGAGTACTATTCCTATATTACTTTTTTTTTTTTTCAATCACTTCCAAAAAAGAAGTATGTAATTTCTTTATTTAATTGATTTCTGATCTTTTTTTGATAAGCACTTATGATTCATATAGTGCAGCTATCAGCAATTGCAAATATTTGTTTAAATTAGATTTTAAAAATTGGTTGAAATAGAGCAGAAGTAATCAACAGTAAAATCCATTATATACAGCCACAACACTGGTTATATCAATAATTTTGATAAAGAGTGTCCAAAATATGATTTTAGCTCAGTGAGTATGGAGAAGGGAAATTGTACCAGTGCTTGCAGACAGGAGAACCTCCAGCACTGTCTTATGAATGTCAATGAAGGTGTGACTTGGCACTCTGAGTTAATGGCAGCATATGTAATTAAATTTTCTTTTTAGTGGGGAAAAAGATTCTAGTTAGAGTCAACAAAGATAGCAGAATCTGTGCTTGTATTAGCTATAGTAAATATATAGCAATGTGGCTAAGTTACCACAAGATATCTAGATTTAATCTTTCTATAGCTAGTTAACCTGAAGCTGTGAAAGAAGTAACTCTGAGTGAATATTGCCTGTCTGGGCAGGTAATAATTCATGCTAGTTCACCAAGGTTAGATGAACTACGCTGAACCTGAAAAACAAAACAAAACAATAATCTAAGGAATATCTTAATTTCATTTAAGAATATTTTCCATTTTACATGAGTAAACATGTTCAATAGCATTCTAATAGTCCTAAAATGCATGAAAATGGAATACTTAATGTGAAATATGTATAATGAAAGATATAACATAGTAAAAGCTAGTTTCCCCCAAAAATGAAGCAATATAGAGCAGTTACACATAGGACTGAATTGAAATTAATCTTAAAATTTGATGCCAAGTTTTTTTTTTTTTAATTTAAAAATATAAAAATTAGGTGTACAACACTTGAGTTTTCTGCATGTCAGCCTAATGCCAAAATCTTTGCATCATCTGTTCTTTCTCATATTTAGATTTTCAAGAAATATTATTTTTTAGCAAATTTCTTCCTATTTATGATCTGTAGGATAAAATTATGACTCAGGCTTTCATTGGTAAGTTATTTGCCTGAAATCATGAATGTGAAGTGCTGCACATGGCAGTCATGAATTTCAATAGTCAATGAGTCAATATGCTCATTCTAACACAGCTCTCTGAGAAGCCTAACCAGTCTCATTCTGGGACTATCCTGAGATGAAACTCTTTCATACGTACAAAAATTCAAGAAAATCTAAGAGGGTAGGTCTCTGAGAGACCTCTTTTATAGGTAACTTTATGGGTCCTAAAGAATCCTTTTATGTTGGATGATTTACATTTTGAAAACAAAAAGCAGCAATATAGCCACTTTAGCCACTGGCCCACAGTCGCATGGAGGAACATAAAAAGAATCTAGCAGCATGCTCAATTTAAGGGTACTCAACCCACTGGAAAAACTTTTTTCTGTTTTCTCATTTCCAACTACCGTTGGCCATTTCACAAAGGTACAGAAACAGCAGTATTTTCTGAAGAATTAGTAGGAGAATGATCAAGAAATTAAGAAGAGAAATGAGAAAAAGTAGACTCATGAAAGCAATGTGTGGCACAGTGCCTCAAGAGAGAGCTTCTAAATAAAGGTATAAAAAGTATCAGAGAAATAAAGAGGATCGGAAAACAAGCTACAGGATCAGACCAGGATAAATAAGAAGAGTTTCAGAAGTATAAAGAGGATGGAAACCAGCCTGAGGCATGAATGAGAAGTTGTTCCAAATTCTGCCAGAGATTTGACTGTCATCTGAATGTCCTAGTTTCATCTGGAAGCTATAATAGGGTATAGTCATACTGTGTTTTACCTCCCTTTCTGGCATTTCCCTTTATGGCTCCCCTGAAATAAGGAACATTTTAAAACCCACATCTCCTCATCAGTTTGCAGTAGCTGACAATATCAGGCTTTAATTTGTAATACACCATGTCAGTCTGATTTCAACTACAGTGAAGCCAGATAACATTTCCTCTCACATAGACAGATAAAATATGAAGTGAATCTGATCAAAGGTTAATAATTACTATAATTCCCAGGAATGCTACATGTTTGAAAAAATATTGAGGATGGACTATTTAAATGAAAGGAATAAATTTCCAGTTCAAAATCTTTTTTTGTCATGATTAATAACTCTAGTAGATAGAAATGAATACAAAGTAGATAGTATATCCCTTATGCATTTTTTTAATCAAGCTATTGAGATGGAGTCAAAGAGGCTTACAATGAAATCTTTGAGATTTGACTTAGCTTGGTGATGTCTTTGGGAGGGAGGAAAGCTATAAAACTCAGCTCATGGGATGTTTGATGCATTAATATGTAAAATTTTGTTTTATAGACTCACATGTCTCAACTGAAGTTTTTAATATTATTATCATTATATTATTATCATTATGTTACATTTTATAGTTTCAAAATAAATTGCATTTGTTCAGGTCTTTCTTTCCCTGTAGAATAAGTGAAACTCTCTTTCCATTTGAGAACAATATCCTCATTCTGCCTTGAGTGTTTCCTAGCTCTGTTCACATTGCTTATGCTGTTTGGATATTACTTTTGGGAAATGTATTTTCTTCATGAGAGTATGAAGATAGAAGTGAATATACTGTGCTTTTCATTTTACTCTGAAGTATCAGCAACACTGAACACATCCTAAATTTTGCATGCATATATATAGAAGCTAATCTATAATTTCAAGTAATTAGTTATTCTAAGTGACAAAATGAAAACATTCATGAAGCATCTTTTTCTAAGATTTAAGAATCGGTCCACTGAATGTATTTTCCAAGATGGAACTTCTGTTAGTTCTAAAGAACTTTATACATAACAGTAGTCACATTTTCTGCAAAGATTTTAACTTGCAATACTCCAACCCCCTTTCTCAGATTGTCTGAAAAATATGTCCAGTTATTTTTGAGGGAAAAAAATTATTTATCACTTAATTTTCTTTAGTGTGAAATAAAATATGGCTGTTGACAAGCTATGCACTCTTTAATTGGCTTCTTTTTTTTTACACAGCAAAGTCAGGGCAGTAAGCAAAAGTAGTAAAATGATTTCTATATTCTCTTTATAGTATAAATGAAGAGAGGTCCTTATAGAGAGGGATTCAGAACACCTAAGATTCTATCTGATTTCTTACACTTGCTGTATAACTAGTCAAGACTCCAGATTAAAACATGTTTTGTGTTTACATTTAGCATGTGTGAATATTTTATCACAGTTTGCTGCAGACTGAAAATCTAATGTTTGATTGTATTAAAGGTTCTTTTTAAAGACTGTAAGATTATGTAAAGCCTTATTTCATTTCCTAGCATTTTGCCATATCCTACAGAGTATAAATATTTCAGTATAATTGAAAGTTGCATAAATGTTCTGAGTCTAGCCTTGAATTTTCTCTGAACATGATGATGATGAAATATCTCTGTAACTAAGAATAAGTTTTTGTTGAAGCTGGTAGTAAAATATAGGCACCTTCAAACTGTTACAGGAAAAGCTTTTGCTCATAGATTGTAGAGTAGGTAAAGTCATATATTCATTCATCACGTCCATATTTTGTAATTCCAAGTAAAATGGAGTAGAAGTCTCATATATATATATATATATAAACATATACATACATATATATATATATATATGTATATATAAA
Organism: Rhea pennata; assembly: GCF_028389875.1. Taxonomy (NCBI): domain Eukaryota; kingdom Metazoa; phylum Chordata; class Aves; order Rheiformes; family Rheidae; genus Rhea; species Rhea pennata. The sequence continues at coordinate 19,302,976 of NC_084663.1, forward strand.
GATCTTCACAACATCCCTTGTATTTTGGAGGAACATTGAAATTATTATACACTAGATGTATCACAGTGTGATACAGAATCATCCTGCTGTATGGAAAATCAACTAATCACAACTAATCAAAAATCTTCCAAGTGTTTCTTTCATAATAAGAATAGCAGTTGTGTTCAATACCGGTAAAATAGATTGTGTGATTGCCACTGGAAATTAATGAAATAGCTTAAGGCCCAATTCATAGATGGTCCTAATCAAAGAGTTATATCTAATGTAGCTATATCTAATAAGAGTTATATCAACCTCCTTTTTTTAAATCTTATTTTGACATTGTCAAAATTGCATCCTTTATGAGAATGTTGCAAGGGTATGTTTCTCCCAGTTTTGGCATGGAACATTTTTTGTCTAAAATAATCACTTGCAATATATTCTTTATATTTTTTACTGAGACTTTCTACTGTAAAAATTTCTGCTGAGGTTTGTTTCAAGGTGTGAGGTGAGGGAAAGAGCGTGAATTTACCTTTTAAAGGTCTTGACCAAAACTTCTGGTTGTTGACATCCAGAAGCACTGAAGAGGACTCCTGTTCTTAAAAAGTAAGAAAAGCAGGAATCTTGAGGTTTGTTAAGAACTAGCCTCATGTTATTGCTGGGACGAAGGCCCATGGTGGGCCCCAAATGGCACCTAGGGTTTGATTGTGTCTGAAGTTCATGCACAGAAATCCTATGTCATGAATTTATCATAATGGTAGAGAAATTATGACTGGAATCAGTAACTGGGGTGTACTGGACAGTGATTTTTCACTTATGCTAATCCAAAGAACAAAACTCATTTTACCAGAGCTGCCCAAAGTTTTCTGGAAGGAAGGTGACATAGCTTATCAAAGAAACACTTCATCTCTATGAAAGAAACAGGAGCCTCATATTGAGGCTCCTACCAATAAGTTAGGCAGATATTTTTTTATCTTATGCAATTTTCAAAATAGGATTTTAAAACAAAACAATATTATTAAAACACATTATTTTGCTGCATACATTTTTGTATAAAGGCATGGATACCAAATTACATCTTGAAAATCCTATGAAAAATATTTTTATATTGTGTTCTTATTTATTCATATCCACATTTAAATAAATAAATAAATAATTTTCTCTTAAATATTTCCATTATAAAACTTGTACTGTTGGAATAGCAACATTCTAAATCACTTTAGTGATTTCTTAAAAATAAATACATACTAAGAAACTTGAGAGGAAGTGTGACTTTTAACATCATCTTTTGTGTCCAGTGTCTTTCTAATTACTAATCAGATTTTCTAACTATCTAATCTCTGATTTCAAAAAACAATACTTCACAAATAATACATGCTCATTAAAAATCAAGTCTGTCTTCTAAAGATGTTGTAATGTATTAGTAGTCCATTATAAGCCAAGAGTATTTAATTCTATGTAGGTTAGTACAGTTCTTAAAAGAGATACACAAGGGCATGAACTAAATAGAGATGATCAATCAAAGTTTACAAGGAATGTACAAGAAGTTTAACATACTGTTTATAGCAATATTTCCAATTACTGCTGGTGTGTGTGGTACATGATCATGCAGATTTGGTGCCCTAGAGCCCTACTTGAATCTTTTTTTTTCTTGAGAGACTATGCAAATATAATGGCCATATCTTAATTGCTGTTGTCAAGTACCGATAACAGATTTATTGTTTGTGTATTTTGAAGCTTTCATTAACAAATGGAAGAATGCTTTGGCATTCCAGCTTTAACAAGAAGGATTAACTGTGCAGCAAATATGTTCATAAGCATGCCTCCTGGCCTTTCATCACATCATTGGAATAAAGAGGAAGCTGACTTGCTTAAAAATGACAGGCACTTCCACAGCTGTATGATGCAAAACTAATAATTGCATGTTCTGAGATGTGTGGGTTGCTTTGCATCTCTATCACTAAACATAAGCACATGGAAGCCCTTTCTTTTCTTGAGAAGGGTTTTAAAAAGACGACACTGCTTTGCCTGGAAATTGCCTAGAAGCAGGTGTAAAATCAGTTCTTACAGCATGTTGATGTTTACGAGCAGTTGTGTGATGGTAACTTAAAAATGTTCTCGAGACTATCACAATGCTCATCTCATATCCTGTCTTTGCACTGGTTTTATAGTAGTACAATCTCTCCTTTCAATTTCAGTCATTATTAAAATTAGAGTTTTAGATTTTGTTGACTTTGCTCTCTATTTTGAGAGATATTTCTACAATATTTTAGCATTTTGACATAAAGCCAAAAGTTTGTTTAATGACTGTAAATTTTAATTTTACAAACATTTAGAAATATTTCACAGCCTTCTAGCTGAATCATAAGTAATAAGATTATATCAAAATTTAAAATGATATTAGGGGAAAGCTGAAATTTAATTATGGTATAATATCGCATCTGATGATGATATCTCTAACTACTTTGTGGTACCATTTTCCTAAAAGCTTTATGTTCAAGGGTGGTAACAGCCTGTACAATTAGGAAAGTAGACAGACACTATCATATCTTACTAACCATTTCACTCAAAAGATACATTTTTGAAGCAGAGAAGAAGCATCCTTGAACAATGAAGCATAGTTACTAGTATGTAGTTTATGTAAATAAATATCTAAAATGATTGTCTATCCAATGTTATCAAGCAATGATCCTGTTGTGTTATAAAGCCGAGGTAAACATGCAGGCCAGGTCTCTGAACGAACATGCGTTACTTTCATTATAACTAGATAAGGAAAACTTTTAACTACCTGGCATATAGAGGCAATATACGCTAGCCATGGATTGATGCACCTGGACAAAATCCTAAAAGGATAGCAGCTGTATCCCTTCAAACACACATAGTACTTCCCAAAACTGCAGCACTTGCAGATTTCCCTCCTGTTCTCATCCTTGATTTATTTGAGGGGAAAACCACTGCAGATCAAGAGGTTTCCACACAGGAATAAAACCCATTAGTAGTATAATAGTGGCAATAATGCTGTCCTGTGTATTAATAGGGAGCAATAGTTAGTTTATGTATTTGTAAAGTAGAAGTAAAACAGGAAAATAGTGAAGCTATTTCCCCGCACTCTCTGTCATTACCAAACAGGCACCGTTTTCCCAGCTTCAGCTTCCCCGTATCTGCCTGATGCTAGCAGACAAGAACTGCGTAAGTTAGAGTAGCGGAGTGACAGAGGCAGTGTGTATCAGTTCGTGCCACCACTGAGTCCACCTGCTCACCTGTAAGGAAAAATGAGACAGGAATAGGTAGGAACCAGTCACACGTGCATACGGTCGTGTGGAATGAAAGCAGAAGGAAAGAATAGGAGAGAGGGCAATCTGAACATGGGCTTAGTTTGACAGAAAAGGATGTATTCAGTGCCCCAAATTTTCTCAAAAAAAAAAAAAAAGAAAAAAGAAAAGAAAAGAAAAAGAAAGAAAGAAAGAAAAGAAAGGAAAGTCAGCTGAGTTTGCCTGGAAAGAAAAGGAAAAAAATGTTACAGGATAACATGGTAGTAAAAAGTACTATCCCTTGCAAGAATTTTAAAATGAGGACCAGTTTCCAGAAGTTGATCTTATACTGCTTATGCTTATACTAACTGCAGCATTGCACCGTAGTCATCTTTATTACCTGCAATCAGTAGTATCTTTCCTACTACCACACTTTTAATCTACCTTGACTGTTACATCATGTGGAAGCACAAAGTAAGTGACTCAGAGAGTTTAGGTTTGTGAACTTTGTGTAAGAACTAAGGACATAGTCTAAGGACGATGTCTCATATTTCTAGCCCTACTGTTGTCATCAGCCACTGTGTATAATAGATTTAGTTTCAAAATAAGGTGTTTCATTTCTAGATCTTGTGTACATCTTTGGAGAACAGAATTAAAAAGATTTTTGATGTTTATATGCTATCAACAAAAAAATGAATTGTCCATTAGTTGCTGTGATACAAGAAGATTATTGATATTACCCTAAGTAAATCATTGACAGGCAGTGTAGAAATTATTTATAGAAGTAAGGCTATGAGCATTTAATCGATCCTCACACAGTTAGAAAACATAATAATAAATATTTACACTGTTGAAAAAAGAAAGTAAGCTAAATATCATGAAAAGCGTATGAAGTAGATCAGTAAAGGATTGTTATTGTACTCTGTGCTCTGCTCTCTATTTCATTATGCATGTTCAAAATCACAGAATCACGGAATGGTTGAGGTTGGAAGGGACCTCTGGAGATCATCTAGTCCGACCTCCCTGCTCAAGCAGGGTCACCTAGAGCATCTTAGACAGGGTTGTGTCCAGGTGGGTTTGGATCGTGTCCAGCTCTCACAGCTGTTCCTCGTAGGGGAGCTGCTCCAGTCCCCTAATTGTCTTTGTAGCCCTACGCTGAACTCTCTCCAGTAGCTCCATGTCTCTCTCATACTGGGGAGCCCAGAACTGGACACAGTACCTGCGATGAGGCCTCCCCAGGACTGAGTAGGGGGCAGGATCACCTCCCTCAACCTGCTGGCAACACTCTTCCTAATGCACCCCAGGAGACCAATGGCCTTCTTGGCTACAAGGGCACATTGCTGGCTTGCGGTTAACTTGTCCAGAATAAATCTGTTATACGCCCTGTGAAAACCTGAACCTAGTGACTTTTAAAGTCATCATTATTTTTTTAATACCTCACTGATATGCACTGAGTATGCATGTCCTGGAATCATTTCTAACCACTGTGACCGAAATGCAAGGAAATACAACCAAGCGTGGCTTCAAGTCTTCACTTTTTTAAACATTAGCGAGTAGTTTTATTTATCTCAACTTTTGATGGCCACGAATGAATTAATTTGTGAAATCAACAGTTAAAATTGAATTGCAATTCTCATAAATTATTCAAAAGATTGAATTGTTTATAGACTCCTGAATCTTAGGAAATTCAAATCCATCTATGAAGACATAATTGTAACTTTATTGAGATAAATTAAATTAGTATAAAACCTTCACTTTGAGAAATCAACAATGATTCAAGTCCTTTAAACTCTTTAAAATAATTTGCTTACAACACATTTAAACATAAATGACCATCAAATTGTGATCAAAGAGCTAGAAATGATTTTCATTGTAATTTATTTGCTTCCTTTATCAAACTGTCAAAACAGAAAGGCCATTTGTGTGATAGAATAATTTACACAATTGTGATGAATTTTCTTCTGTCAGAGTCAGATTTTTGCAGTAGCCATTAAGTTATCCCACTGATAACTTTATGCAAATATAATTGATATATTTTCTTTCTTCATTGCTTTTGTACATTTTTTTTATTAAGTTGTAATACAGAATTATCTACATAATTGAAACAACAAGGTAAAACCAAAATCATGTCAATTAATCAGTTGTTTAAATGCTAGAGAATCATATGTTCAAGTTATGCAAAAAAACCAGTAAATTTAGTTAATGAACTGCTTTCATACTGCATTCTACTTACCGGAGTACTGATTAAAGAAATCCATTCTCATATTGGGAAATGATGGGCAGAGATAGACATTTGTTACTATTGAATGAAGTGTTAATTAATAATAATTAATATTATATTAATTAATATTAATATTAATTAATAATAATGAAGTGATATTTAAGACTTCAGTGCTGAATGCTGCAGGGGATTGAACTGTCACTGAATGGATAGGCTTCGTATGTGCATTTAGCTCCTATCTGCCTGTTTTGGGAGGTGGGGGGAAGTTTCTACAGACTTATTTTTGAAGAACTGATGCAGATCTGAAAGAGTAAGTTAAATTCTATTGTATCCCGAATGTCATCAACAAAACTGTTCATTAAGTTTTAATTGCAGCAACAATTTCTGGTCTCATTTTCACTTTTTTATTAGTTCTGAACACATGTACATTAACTTTTGAATTTCAGGGTGACTTTGTAGGGTTATTTACTGGAAAAATTGTTTTTTAACTGAAATTGAGCAAACAGCCTTGGCTGGCATTAAGGGTAATATAAACATGGCATCTACACAATATTATTTGCAGTGAATCAATCACAATGGATGTACATTTTAAATATTGTAGCATGATACGTTTTATCCACAGAGATGTTCTGATATTTGTGGGGCTCCAAGAGGCGCTCCAATGGAGAAAAAAAAAAGTAAATCTTCATGTACTTGGGTCACAAAAGTAGGGATCCCTTTTCTAACACAATTGCTTAGATGATTCATACTTATCTTTTAAAAATTTGTTGTTGCGTTATACATGGTACATATGACTGTATGTGCTGTTTGCCTCCTACACTGTCATTATTTTCTTTCCTCCTATTGTATTCTCAAGCCTATCAGTAAAGCTGAGATTTATCTCTGCCTGTTTTACTGCAGAGCTTGCTTTTTCAGTGGGCATTGCTGCTTTATTAATTTAATATTATCATATTATTAATATGAATTTTCAGTTTATGTTTTAAGCATGGCTGGTGACTTCCTTCTAGAATAAACTTTTTTCGGAAAAAAGTTTATGAAAATTGAAATATCGTATAGGAGGATGCTGAGTTTTAAAGTCTATTATACTTAAATATTTCATCTCTAGGCTTTTTTTCTACTAAATTTTAGGTGGCTAGTCCTGGAGAACAGGCCTTTTCCCCTAAAATGCTCAAATATTTGATATACTCGGTGGAGAAAGGCACCTCCAATGTCTGCAGAGGAAAATACTCTTGGCCTAATACAGAAAGTTCATCTTCTCAATTAAGAACACAGCTAACCATTAAAAGATATTTTCCCCCTCCTTATCTTCTTGAGATCTTCAGTTTTGTGGCAGAGGTAGTGAAGATTTCATATGCAGAAAGATTACTGAGCATCCTCCCCTTAAAAAACACTCTAACATCTAAACTATTATGCAAAATGTGAGTTTCAGCAGCATTAGTATTACTTAATTGTCCTGACCACAGCATGTTGGCTTCTCTAGTGAAGTAGGAAATCAGAATTTGGATTACAGCACGGCTGTGCAGGCTGGGGGCGCAGACCTGTCTGGAAAGACACTTCTTAGCACTCAAGGATACAAGTCTTTCATATTTGGGAGCTCTGTAGTAGATTTAGATTTCCTAGGTTAAAAAGTTCTGGACAAGTGATAACGTTGATCTTTGTTATGAAACATAGGTGGGTTTTAGATGAATGAAATCTTGCTCAGGCATGTTTTTAGTACATAGCAATTGCCAATAATTCTCTTACTCTGTCCGCTTACCTGGCCCAGTGAGAACTGCAGGCAGCCCTTGCTTGATTTTTTGACAGCCTCCCTGGCAAACTCTCAGAAAGATCAGAAGCTACAAGCTCTACAATGTCTTTTGATAAAGGCACTTTACACTCACGTGGTCCTAAGATCAACAGCATACCAGAATGGAGGTGACTGTGGCACCCAGAAATCCAGGAAACCCAATCTGGAAGTTGTCTAAGATCTGGAGATGCCGGAAATCTTGAGAGTTCAAGTACTGCATACCGTTCAACTTTCAAGCATGCCAAGCTGTACAATTGTGTCACTAATAAACTCTGAAGATTTTAATATATGCAGGAGCCTTAAATATCTTTCTATGAAAAGATTTTGGTTTAATTCTTTTTAAAAATAAATTTTGTAAATTCTATTCTAGATGAAAATATGTCTTTCTTTCTTAAATAAGAAACAAGGTTTTGGGTTTTTCTTAAGCATCATATAGATTAATAGGGGGAAAGCAAAAGGAATCACAGACAAATTGCTGCGAAAAGCACTAAAAAGTAATTGAAATATAACCTACTGGCAACATGTTAAAGGACTGTAGAAACAATAAAAGCAAAATGTGCAAAGTGTAAGGGAAGAAGAAAAACTGCTGTCCAAGCAGTACAGTCTGGGAAGGATTTGGGTTAGTGCTGTTGGTAAACACTAAACACATATCTGGAAGCAGCTAGCCATTATTGATCATCTAGAACCCACCATTGACATGTAGATGGATAATCTACCAGAACTAGTAGGATATTCCCTACACCTGATGATGGAAAAATATAATTGTTAAGTCTCTCCATTATGTTATAAAATTACTTTCTATAGTAATGAATTGCAATATTAGCAAGAATTTCTAGGCCATTATTGAGGCTACAGATTAAATTGAGACTAAAAGAAGCTGCTAAAGAATGACAGATTACAAATAACTGCTTACATGATCCAAAAGTCCTAACAGGACTTCGTCTGGACTGTTAAGTAAATTTGGCCTACTCAAAAGTATTTATCAACTCTCGTCATGTACCATCATCAAGAGTCAAATTCTGAAGCTCAGTCTCAATGATGCTCAAACCTCATAGCAAAGCTGTAAAAGTGTTTACAGAAAAGAAGAAAATTTTAATGGAGTAATTCAGTGTTATAGTGTAAGCTCCACTGACTTCATAGGTTATACTCAACAATATATTACTGAAATGAGCTAAAGATTCAAAGTCTATTTTTCTGAAAATAAATAATTGTGAGAACTGGAAATGAATGAATTCTCTGTAATGACTAGCATATACTGAAAATAAATGTTTGTAGTACCTTTTTATTTATTTTATTTTTTATTTTTCTGAAAATAATATGCACTTGATGCTACCACACCTTGAACAATGAAAACTTGGTGCTTGATACAGATGCTATTAGGGGTCAAAGTTTAACACTGTATATACCCAACTGAAATATCTTGAATTTATATTTATTTATTTATTTATTAACTTAGTATTCTTAACTTTGTGGTTAGGTTCTGAGGAAGGCCAAAAGGCTGCCAGGGCCCTGGGTGCACCTTGAGGCTGTAGCTGCTGGGGGAGCTCGACAGGACCCCCTGGACCCAAGCTGCAACCCAGGAGTCCCCTCTTTGCCCAGCCCACAGCTCCCTGAGTCCTGCCAAGGTGTGACTGTTCCCAGCCTCTTCTGGCAGCTCCCATTTGGCTCTCCTAGACTAACCTCAGCCCCAATTTGCCTTGCTTAATTGCCTTAACGAGGACATTTTTTGGATATGTATGGGCCAATTCACTCTGTTTGTTTTGGTACATCCAAACATTACAAAATGGTTAAACTTCACCAATGAATCCAAATTTTGAAAGATGTGGCTAACCTACATGTTGTCGTTCTTTCTATGGGTAAAAGAAACACACCATAAAAACACAGAGTTTGAAGTTAGTGTTAGTGTAATCTGTATGTTAATGATCTAATCTAATGGTCCCATCGTCCAAAACAGAAAAGCCTCATTAACAATATAGCAAAAATTGGTAAATGAAAAAAAATTCCTGATATGTACTTCTGTCCCGGCTGCTGCGCTCACTCCTTGCAGCGGCGCTCCGGGTCCTGAGGCTCATCATGCCAGTCTTCCTCAAGAGGAGTCTAGAAGGGGCTGGGAGCAATATGATGCTTGTGGTGGGAATTTCTCATTCCACTGTTTTGGATACACTTGAGTTTATTTTTATAAGCAGTCTTATCTCTCAGCTGAGCGTGGCCTGAGAGCCTCCCCCGGGCTCAGGTCCCCCCCAGGGGCAGTTGTTTGCTACGAAGGAACTCCGTCCGTTTACCAGGCCCTTCCCACACCCCTTGACTAAGAATAGCAAAAATTACATTTGCTGAGCTATGAATTTTATTCTTACTTACGTGTAAGCTATCTAACCACCACCAACACCTGCTTGCATGCATTCGTAAGATTAAAGGGAAAAAAATTCTTTTAATATACTGTGTGTTGCATAATGAAAGTCAGCAATACTTAGGACAATAAAATATGTACATGTGCTATTATAAATAATTTTCTCTAAACAGAAAAATTGTAAATCTCAACAAATGCTAAGATATTCATGAACTATAACCATTTTTTCTGAAAAAAAAGATTAAATGATAATGACAGCAAATACTTTTTGTTTGAAGTGATCTAATATTTTTAAATTTTTAGCAACAACTGATATTTTTTGGCTTTGTATTGACCATTTTGGCACAACTTTAAAGCTCAGAATGAGAACAGATTATTACATGTTTATTTTAAGCTCACATATCATGGTAGAGAAGGAAAGACTTAATCTTAGAGGTTCATTTAATTCCATTTAAAGTGAACAGTTCCAGCACTTCGTAGTAATTCATATTTAATTTGCAATCGTGGAGGCTTAATATACAATTGTTGATGTAAAAATGTTTGTTGATAACAAAAGCAAGTGAAACCATAGCAAGAAGGCAATATATTTTCTATGACTATGTTTTTTATTCATATGAAGAAGATCCATGCTGCTAGTTTTAAAATTGGGCTAGCAATGCGTATAAACACAAAATTAAGAAAGGATGAAATGTTTCAGTGATTATCACTGTAATCCTGTTGTGATAACAGATTGAATGTTAAATCTTGGAGGGGGGGGGGAGAGAAATTGCTTGTAAACTAGATTGAAGGTTCTGTATTATCCTATTTCTGTAAATCTTTATATAACTAGCTCTGATTTACAGACTAATGTTCTAAATTTTCTTTAGGCATATTAAAGTAAATAACAAGTGGCTGAGTGAACTAGAGCAAGATATTTTCATTCTCTTATTTCCATGCAGATTAACATTATCCAAATAAATACTAACAAAAGATGATTAAAAAAATCTATGACTTTTTAACTAAAATAAAAAAGGTTCAGTTCTCTTTTGTGTTTTACAATACTTCACTCACAATGGCGGTTAAACTGCAGCTTTTCTTCTGTTCTTCGAAGGCAAGAAAAAGCCACAGGGTGACCTAGAAAGAAGATTTTGTTTTCCCTTACATGGGTAGTAAGTGTTATATGAACAAAATCTTCTTCATGCACTATATTTTCATGAGTGACAAGAGTCTGTCGGTTTCTCTAACAAAAGAGCAAAAGGAGGCAGGGAATGAAAAGAATGAACAGAAGATGTACCCCTACCAACTAATGGCTTATGATATATGTCTGCTGGTGAGTCTTTTCTACTCACAACAGAGAAATCCACATTACTCTCTTTATCTAAAATAATAATAATAATAATAATAATCCAAGGCAAATAAAAATTTGCAAACATTTGCAGTAGCCATTTCTTCTCAAGTTGTATGTTTTTTACAGGTTGCAGTGGAGTTTACAGATACTGAGCAAGATTTTTATGAGCTAACTTGAATTAAAAGCATGTTGGTCGTTGCAATATGGACTGGCTGGCTGGGTAAAGTAGCCCACATGGAGTTCTTTGGCTCTATGGTTAGAACAACTAAAATGCTTTCCCAACATGAGCTTATTCATTGCCACTTACTTCAAATATTCCTGTAAAACACTGAAATCTATGGCATAGAACTTCCCCCTGAGGTCATCTTCCTCTAACTGAGACCATGCTGTGATGTAGGGAGGTGTTTAGAAACCTGAATCCCATGGAATTATCGTACTGACATCTAAATTTTGTTTTTCTTTTACAAAAATATAGATTTAAAAGGATTTCCTGCCTTATTAAACAGAAAAAAACAACTTGGAAATATGAACCAGATACATGCACTGCAGAACTATCTTCCTGAATGTTCAGAGATCCTGATATAGTTCAGCTAAATCATATGAAAAGTATTCCTTCTTTTCAAACTCATGCCATTAAAAATAGAGAGAGAGTGGGTTTGTCATGGGGCTGCATCAGAATTATGTAACTGTGAGGACTACCTGGAACAGGAGCCCTGATGCCTAAAACATGTTAATTGCTAATGGGTGTCACAAAATTACCTTCTCTAGTGGTAATGACGCCAGAGCACTGGCCCACAGAGTGGGCTTTATTTTCTGAAAAAGCCAGGTCAACATACATTATATGCCAAAATGCCTAGAGTATCTTAATCCATTGATATTTTTCTTTCAATCTAAAATTCTAGATATCACATGATCTTCACATCAGTTCTCTAAAAGTGTCTTTCAAGAGTCTTTATTACTTTATTAAAATCAAAATAATATACCTTAAGTGCTGCCTGAGACACTATGAACTCCTAGCACAGCTTCTGTGATTGCCCTCTGCATGCACAGCATGGTTGGGGCTCCCAGCTGTCACCAGGGTGCTTTCACCACTGCAGAAGTAGAAGGAGTGTGTTGGGAAGTTGTTTCCTCAAACAGCTGACTGAAATCCATCCAAGGCATATACAGACACTTGGATGTGTCTTTCTGTTATCACCAAATGGTTGTAACGCTAACAAAAAAGAAATGAAAAGGCAGTGGCTCTCCATCAGAGACAGCTATTATTAAAGTTTTAAAATACACTAACTTCAGCAAACAAAAAATGCATTTTTTGCTCGTTTTAACAGCAAGATACACTGCTGCTATTTGCAGCAAGAAATATGGTGTCAGTTCAGACTGCTTTTTGTCTTTCATCTGGTTTACTAAGGTTCTTCTGCACTTGTGTTCTGCTTGCACTTCTGTTTCTACTTCATTGGTCTAATAGATGCATCCAAATTTAGACAATGTTGGTTGCTTCTGTAATTTTTTTCTTATATTTCTTTTGAGTTTTTTTTTTTTTTTTTTTAATTCTAAAGGGCTAATTTTAGAAAATAAAAGGCTGTACAGGAAAAGCCTGACACAGTAGTGATAACTAGAATGTCTCCTTCTTTTTATTAGTTTACTTAGTTTGCGATTGACTGGGAGGACTTTCAAGATTAACAAGCCTATTCTCTTTTAGATGCAGGTCTTACTTTCTGTCTAGCAGTGGTAATTTATATTAGATTAACAGTTATCTCATTTTAACAATGTGATTCTCCTTAGTTATTGATGAGGTCTTGTGAAATATCTTATTTTGTGTGAGTTTCCAGTTTCATTGAAATACAAGAGAAGGGTATCAAAGTGACGACCTGCCCAGCCACCAGCGAGTTTCACTCCAGCTTTGATTTTGAGTGCTCATCGGCTGTGCCTGTGCTGTCTTTGTTGCATATCCCAGGGACTGAATGCAGGTTTCTAGAGCAGACATGAGGGCTAACTTACACCTTCTGCACATTGGCAGACCAAATCTATACTGCATGTCAACACACTCTTAAACAAACATCTTTTTACAACCCTTTTGCTCTTGGCCCCTCTCGTTAACATCACATTTGCTTCCTGCATGCGTCATGACAAAACAGGCAAATTCCATGAAGGAATTTGTACGATATTTTTAGCAGTAGCCACAGTTTAGTACCTGTGATAGAGCGATGATGAATTCAGAGGCCATCTGAATAGGGTAAGTCGGGGTCAGGTACGTGTATCCATCTTTATGCCCTAGAACACGGCTCTTATGAGACTATTTTTATATAGTTCCAGAATGATAAGAAGTGACCTCAGATTTTAAGACATAAAAGATTACTTTAGATGTCTTCTTCTGGTGACTGTCTTTTAGAAAGGGTATACTATATTCTTCTCTGCTGTCCTTATGAGTATGAGATTTGTTGCTATCATGTGGAATTTAGCATAAGGCTTATAAAGCTCGATGAGAAGTCAGTCTGAGGAAGTACTGGGGTCATGTCTTTTTGAGGAAGTCTAGTACCATCAGCCTTAGGCCTAGAAGAGCATTGGGAGGTGAGCACAACGTTAGAGAAAAGAATAGACAATAACTAATTGTTATTAGACAGTGAAAATGTGATCAAGGAACCTTTTCTGTGCTAATAAGGTAATCTGGACTATGAGTGTTAGTGGTGTTGTAAATGAATAATAACTGTTAATTAATAATAACTACAGCTTAATAATAACCACTTACTGTATTTTGATTAGATTGTTAAAGATTAATTGGACTAACAATAAATTCTTGGCTCCACATATAAGGTGTGTTGCCCTTTGCCTATAACATGATTTTCACTGTAGCAGTAACCATCTGTGTCTCGTTGACCATATGGTAGATATGGCAAGTGACCTCTGTAATACTATTGGGAATGCTGCTGACAACAAATCTTTGAGATAACACAAGGTCCCTACAGGTAGAAACTAGAGCTCCAGTCTCTTCCAGCTTTTGCGTGCTGATTTCTGAGAGAAAAATGAATAATGAGATTGTTTTTGCAAACCTCCAGATGAATTTTTATTTTCAAAAAAAAAAAGAAAAACAATACTGAAATTGGAGTATTTATATTCTGCGAAGTGGCATGAAAACCTGCAATTAGCTGAGCTGAAGGACTGCACTGAATGGAGAAAACTAAGTCTGGTATTAGAAGACTATTTCAAGTAAGAGAAATAAAATTATCTGTACTATCTACTAGGTGTATATCTGAGTGTGAATAGCTGGTCTGCTCCCCTGCCAAGTAAACAGCTTGATTCCTTCTAGAACAGAGCCCAGGAGCACATTCACATCCCCATAGATATGATCAGGAAACTACAGCATTGTAACAAAACATTGAAATAATTTCGTAATACAGATGCAGCTCTGTCAATCTTCCATAAAATGATGATAGTTACTCAAGTTCAATCTAATCCTAGCAGCTCATAGCAAGATGAGCTTCTGTCTAGAATTTCCGAAATTCCTAATTACTAATTTTCTAATGCAAAATGAGTTGTTTTAACGAAAATATCACTAGTGCAGATTTTTTTTTTTTTTTTTTTTTTTTTTTTGGATGGTGGAATTTCTACTGAGAGGCAGATTCTAAAACCAACACCTTTCCTGATCACCGAAGCTCTATGCTCACCTTATTGTTAATGAGTAAAAAAGACATGAAATTGTGAAGTGCAACTTTATTTTTCTCTTAAGGGAAAAAAAAAAAAAAAAAAAAAAAAAAAATCTTAGCTCTCCTGCTGCCCTCTGTAGGCTCACTTGAGGAGACACCTCTATTTCACCTCTTTACAGCACATAGTCTGCGGGGCCTGACAACAAATGGCTTGTAGGATGCTTGAACATCTGTGAGTTCTTACCTCACAGATGTTCTTTTAGCTACATGAAAGAAATCCCTTGTCACCTCTCTCCATGCAGTTCCAATTCTCAACTAATTATGAGTTTGTGTATAGTGATGATCACTCCCAAGTGTCACTGAAGGAATTATGAATAGAAAGTTTATGCAAATGAAACTCTGCCTGTTTCTCTTCACCAGGAGCTGGAGGCAGAGAGTATTTTCCCACCGGGACACTCATACTTTTGGGGTTCTGAATAAATATTTTCTACAAAAGTAGACTCGTACAATATTCTGTTCATGCAGGAATGGGAGCAGAGAGCTTCTGACCCTGGAATAGACTTTATATAAGACCAATATAGTTTTGACTTATATTATATAGACTTACATAAGACCAATATAGTTCTGCAGTAGAGGAAAGGATATTGTCCAGTGTGCTTAAGCCTATTGACAAGAGGCTTTTTTTCTTCTGAGTTATTGTTCCCAAATCCTTGAAGATAATAAACAGACAGACTTCCTAGAACTTCAGGCTACATTTATTTATTTTTTTCATGGGCCAACAGTTCTGGGAATAATATTTGTATCACTTCAAGAATTATCTAGTTCCCATGTGAGACAAAGATTCCCTCCCCCCTTTCTCACTCCAGTTTCACCATGAGCTGTTTATATCATTAGTAACAATTTATTTGGGAACATTTCAACTTTATTTCTATTTTGACAGAATAATAAAGTAAAGTTAACCTAGAAAGAGTAACCAAATAGCAAGGAGAAAATGCCATTCCTTTTCCCCCCAAAACATACAATGTCAATTATAATTTAATCTATAATTAAAATATGTGACACTTTATGAGAAAGAATTTTTATCTCTCTTTTTTTTCTGAAAAACTGAAGTTTTTCAGCTTGGGAATCTAATGTCACACCCTGTAGAGACCTTCACTGCTAAAATCCAGTGTCTAAGCAGTGAAGCAAAAGCTTATCTACAAATATAATGTCAAATCAACAAAGGCAAATTGTATATTCAATTAGAAATGCAAGTAGAAGAAAAAATCTCATATTTGACTTTAGAGTTAATATTTTTATATAGTGGATCTAATTTAGGATGGCATACAATACAAAATATCATCAATAATTGTGATAACTATAATTGATTTAGCATGGAAGCATTTTTAAATTATGTAACTGTGTAACGTAGTATCCACAGCTAAACTGGATGAGATTTTTATTTAAGGTGGCATGTCAAGCCCTTTGACCCATTTCAGTCCAACGCTGAAACTGGAACAAATTTCTAGTGAATAAAATTTCATTCAAATTAAGAAGTTTTCAGAAGGGGGAAGGCAGGAAAGAAGGAAGAAAAGAATAGTTTTGTTAAAAGGAAAAATAGCTAGTTCAAACAGGAATTGAATTTTAGTTATGCTAACATTGCTAATACTCAAGATTTATCTAAATATGAGAAAAATTAAAAAGAAATATAAATTTATTAAATTTGGAATGAATATATATCAAAAAAACTTTAGGCTGAGATATGCTGTTTGAAAGGACAAAAGCCTAAAACCATGACAGCACAGAAGTATTATAATAGTAAAAGTATTAAATTGATCTTCACACAGTCACAGATTAGCTGAGGTTGAGAAGCTGGTAACACGCTGTGTAATGCAGCCCGGTTTACCATTGGCCTTCTTTGCCATGAGCGAACATTGCTGGCCCATGGCCAACTTGTCCCCTAAGACCTCCAAGGCCTTCTCCTCAAAGTGCTCTCTGGTGGGCTATCCCCAGCCCATACTGGAGGATGGGGTTATTCCTCCAACAGCGCAGGACTTCATGAGGTTCCTCTCCACACATTTCTCCATCTGTTGAAGTTCCTCTGAATGGCAGTAAAACTATCTGGTGCATCAGCCACTCCTCCCAGCTTTGTATCATCTGTAAACTTGCTAAGGGTGCATTTGGTCCCATTATCCAGGACATTAATGAATATGTTAAAAAATATTGTCTATAGTATTGACCCCTGAGGGACACCACTACTAGTTTCTGGCATCTAGCTGGATTTTATGACACTGATCACAGCCCTCTGAGCTCAGCAGTTCAGCCAGTTTTCAGTTCGCCTCACTAACCATTTAGAAAAGAATATTTCAAGATAATAATTAGATGCAAGCTAGGTAAGTTTTTTAAGAATTGTTTCATTTGAATGGAGGAAAAATCATAGATATTAAAAAACTCTTTTGTCTTATCTCTTGTTGCTTCTGTAACGATTTAAGCCACTATAATGATTTGATACTTTATATGAGACCTGCATATATTACTTCCTTCACCAATTTATGTGCATAGATTTTTCAATGACCATAAACTTCAAAAGACATTTAGGAAAAGACAAAATGGTCTTGGTTCAGCTACCCATGCATAAAATGTCACATGAATCAAGACTAGCTGGAGGACTCTTCTCAAGAATTCTATTATTATGTCTCTATATTTTGTATGAGAGATGAGAGCAAGATTTTTTTATGTAACAATTTATTTAGTAAATGTGTACCTTCACCTGCATTTTGGTATGATATTGTTACAACAAATAAATGTATGTGCACACACACACACATACCCACACATATATATGTATATATATCATAGCAGCTGCTGTTATCTGAATACAAGAAATTAATTTCATACAACCCCTGTGAAAAACTACCATTTATACTTTTTGGAAAGGAATGTGTTATTCATTTCTGAAGTTACATTGAGTTAATTCTTCCTGGAGTGAACATTACTCTTCCTATTTGTCAGATAGACAGTCATATAATTCGCCAGTACTGCCATTCTTAGGTTTTTCTGTTGTCCCATTGAGGAGTAAAATGCAGGAATGTTCCTGGCAGTATTGATTTTCCAGTGGAGGATCAGTGCAGAACAACAAAGAGTGAAATGAAGCAGCACTGACGGCCAGAAAAATGTTCCGTATAAATTGTGAGAAGAATGAAGCTGAAAGTGCCTCTAACAACCTTTACAAAACAGCAAATCTAGTCCTAGGTGGGAGCTGGATCAAAACGACTTTTACACTCTGTCCTGTGATACACTAGCTCATGTTCCCTGAAAACACCTGTTTTTCTGATGGTAAGGAAGTGAACCTGTAACAAAGAACTGGAGCGACGAGGCTTGAGAAAAGTCTTTGACAATACAACACTGGTAGATACGTAATGTTCCTGATCCCGTGAAAGGGTCTTCACTCACTATCTGGGGATAAGAACGGGGGAAAAATTACTTTACAGCCCAGCACACTCAGTGATGTTAATAATACTTTTGATCAACACCATCTACTGTTAAACCTTACTGTGACAGATAATCAGGCAGAATTCTTCTATGATCACAACTATACTGGATGCTGTTGCAAGTATTGTTTTAACTAGTATTTTTTCTTTTTTTTTCCTCTCATTGTGTACTCAGTTCAAAACATGTTATGCTACAAATGAAAGGGACAGTGTTCTGGTAGCTTATAATTTGATGTTGGAACTAGTTATAAACTTTCCAGTTTATAAACTTAGTGCATCTGCATTGTCTGACTCCAATTCACTTTTAATGTATCATATACAAATTGTGAGCTACTTTGTTGATTCTGTAGATACTCAATCTATACTAGTGTTTTTTTTTTTTTTTTTTATCCTGACTTTTTTCTAGATTATTTCTTTGGCTGAGCTAGAAACTTTATTTTTTTGGCCAAAATCTGAACTTAGTGAGAAAAGGTAACATTTTTGTATTAGTTAAATTTATTGCAATTTACATTTGATTCCCTGTCATTTATTGTGAGTTTTGAAGTCTGAAAGAAATTAGAACTCTGCTATCAGAAGTGTCACATTTTCTAATTTTATGTAGCACCACAGAGTTTACATTGATGGATCAATATATCTTTTGTTCCTGGAATCTAAAGTATATATAATCAACCAAAACTCATGTGCAGCGAAGACACTGGATATCTAGGAATTAATATACTGGAAATCCATCTTACTCCAAATGTGATAACTTCCTAAACAGTAACAGTGAAGAGGCAGAGTTTGGGACTAGTCCCTACCAGAAAAGGGCAAAAGCCTCGTTCCCTGGTTGTCTTATGTATTTCCATCTGGTGAGTAAGGGACAGCCCTTCACTATCTCTTTCCACGAACTCTAAGAGTGTCTTAGTACTCCCATTCTGTGAAAGGGATTCAGAATTTTTCTTCCTGCAGCAGATATATCCTATGATAATGCAATTTAAAGTCAATTTGGCCGGCCTAACTGATTTTTGAAGGGTGGCATGTGTTTCTCCTGTTCAGGTGGAGCTTTCCAATAGGAAGTATTCATAGATTGATCATAGTATTCAGGATATACAGTGGTACATATTTGGTAATAGATCTTAGGGAGAAAACATTAAAATATGAAATATTTTTATAACATTACATATAAACAATATGCACCTATTATCTGGAAGGGTATTTTTCTCTGTGAGTATGAACTTTGGTCAGATTGATACTTAATATATCTTATGGTTCAACCAGGTCAATCTATTGGCTATATTTTTCCTCACCTCAACTGTATTTATATTCTCATTTTCTCTCTGTTGCTCTCATAGTATCAGGCTGAGAGTAGTAATTCACTGAATGAGAATGAATAATTTCATTTATTTTGAAAACTGCAGTAATTTTACTTTATTGACTTGAGAGCTACAGCAAAGATATTGTCTGCATAGTCTAATAAACCCTTCACATGTTTTGAATTTCCTGTTTATAGGTGTGGTGTTTTATCTTTGTTTGTAAATAATATTTAAAATTGTTGAAAGGTCAAAATAATAATCTTGATGTGTAAACAAATTTATGGATTTTTGTTAGTTATTTCACAATTAATAACCTAACAGAATAAAGTGCTGCATAAAAGGCAAGTTTTATATTCACTCTGTATACACCTACATGCAGTAGATTCATCAGTGTGCATTTAAATTATAAATGGCCAATATTTTAAAGTTTTTCATATTTGACTGCTCAACTGGAAATATTCTTAAAGGTTTAATTTTAAGAAGGACTTTTCCTTGCAAATAGTGAATTATTTAAAATGTGTGTAAGTTATTATAAATTAAAATTGTTCCTAAAATTGTGCAACTAGTGGTAATTTGCTAAAATCTCAATTAGAATTTCTCAACATATGGCACCCTAAGTTGGTCACTTTTAGAATATATCATTTTTTAAAAAACAATACTTTCTATTTTACAGCATTTTTGTTGTTGCTGTTTTCTTGTTCTCTCCACCACTTTGACATTGCAGTGTATACTGTTAAAATTGTTACATTTCACCTCTGAAATAAGAGGTTTCCAGATATGTAATCCTACCGTTGTTTTCCTTTGCTTTTAAGGTGCATGTCACCTGATCCAGGACTAATTTCAGGACTAATAAATATACTTATACATATGTGTGTGTGTAGCACATTATAAATTTAGCACTATATTTGTAAATTAAAAGGTATAATTAACAGAATGTGATGAGATCCTTCCCCAGAAGAAGATAAGCATGTTCTAAAAAGTCTTTTCTAAATTATTTTTTTCCTATTTCTTGTTTCCTTGTATCTCTAGCCACAGGCATTCTCTAGCCAAAAGAATACTACATAAACCAACCAACCAAAATCCTCTAGACAGTATCTGATTGGGAAACAACAACAACAACAAAACTGTTAACTTCACAAAATGTCACCTGGAGCGAGTGAATATCTCTAGAATAAATGACTCTTAAAATGGGCTTTTTCTAAAATTATTTGGAGCTGAATATTTGATATATAGAGCATGACCTAAATCCTAACATTGTAACATCATCATGTAATACTGATAAAATATGCTACAGCTGTTTTCAGAACACTACTTTGTAACAAAGATTCTTCTAGATTCAGTTAAAGTAGCCAAAATAGGGCTGTACCTGAGCTTTGGTGAGATCTGTAATACCCACTAGATAGAAGCTTGGCTAGAACCATGAGCATCACTTTTGTGGCCTAGGACTCCTGAATTCTCTGCAGTACTAAGAAAGAAAATCCATGCAATACAAATGTAGTGGTTTTTGGAATATGTGTATCATTTCCTGTGTTGTTCCTTCTGCAGCAAGATTGGAGAATAAAGTTAGACAGTAGATCTGAATAAATAGTTAAAAACTGTGAGGCTGAAAGATTGACTTTCACTTACACACTGACTGTAAAACATGATTACTGTAAGACTGAACCAATCATTTCCCTTTAACAGCACATTGTTTCAGTATCTCTTGCCTGAATATGGCACCTTCCTCATTGATAACCTCAAGGGCATTAGCAAAGATATTTTACACATAAAGGTCAGACTTATGATCATAGAAGGCTTACTGTGAATAGAGGAGTATGTTCAAAATATAAAATAATGAAAATGTAGAGCCTTAATATTTCTAAAAGACTGAAGTAAGATGTTTTTGGAGTATTACTTTTTGCCTAATATTTTTGCAAGATCTATAAAACCAGAAATAGGTAATTGCATAGATATATGCACTAGATGACAATTTGTGAGACCTTTTCAGTAATAAACCAGAAAGAATGGTTATGATGATACACTGTTTCACCAACAGAATATATACTGCCAATAGATTACACCTTCTTCCTCCTCCATCCCTGCAGCTCCTAGATTTTTGCCTGCAGCTAAAGCTTATTAAATTTTCAGGGTCCCTAAACTACTCAGTGCTGTAACTTGTCTATATTTAATACATTCAGCATGTCATAACTGAATAATCTAATGTTCCCATTGTAACTTTTTTTCTGTTTTCTAACAATTTACAAAATTCACCTAATCAATGTTAAAAAAAAAAAAAAAAAAAAAGTTAATGGACAGGTTGAACTAAATATGTTTTAGAGCTACCTGTATTCATAAATTATAGTGAAAGGCAATAAAATAAAACAAAAAAGATATAGCAAAAAGATATTATTAAAGAATTTACTTCACCCAGGGAATTAAGAACAATCTTCTATATGTAAAGGCTTCCTGTTACCCATGCTGCCTTTTGTGGCCAAGAAAGTGTTTTAACTCCTGGGTTAGTACATAAAGATTATATTATATTATTAAGTTGTTAATCTGAAAGGTCATCAGTCATAACTTTTTGCTTTTGTAATTATCAAAACCATTCTGTGTATCTTTCCGTTTTACCTTGAGACTTATCTGTACTTCCCTGATGATAAATTTTATACATACAAATGAGGAAAGACTTGAAAAAAAGTTTAAAAAGGAATAATAATAATAATAATAATAATAAAGTACACACTATCAGCTATGGTCATTCAACCTGACCACTATTTCAAGTTTATTTCCACTTGTGTAGCATTTACTCCGATTTTAACCAATCGACTTAAATAGTATGAATAATAAAAATATCCTGGATAGATTTAAGTTCCATGCTGCTAACTGTTCCATGCACAGACCTTCATTTGATTTCAATAAAGTATTTATATGAAGCCTAATTATTTAGTAAAAAACCACATCTTTATATATGTGTGTGTGTGTATGTGTATGTATATATATATATATATATATATATATATATATATAAAGTTTGGTACAAACAATTGTAACTAATAATATGGAAAAGTCAGTGTCAAGGTCAAAATCAATCAAGAGATGAATCTAAAGAAAAGAGAATGAATTTGCTTTGAGAGAAGATTTTGTAACTATGCTTGTAGATGAACGTAATCAATAGACCCCTGCTGCACACATTTATGAGCAAATCAGCCAAGCATTACAAGATCAGAGGCAAAGCAGGAAATTATGTGATGTAATATTTAAAGGGGACAAGAAGAAGATATTGGGAGCACTGGTGTTTTTTGAAGGAAGGAATCAATAACTTTTAGTAAACAAAGAAGCTGCTGTGATTATTGGTCCATTTCCCTGGCTACTGACAGAGACTGCTGACAAAATCTTCACAAAATGCTTGATGAAAGGTGTAGTCTAACCTTGTATAGGGGGAAGGGTTCTATTTATGTTACCAATTTTGTAATTTGAATAGATATTATATTACACAAATTTGAGAAATGTGCGGGTTTGGTACACATATGAAAAGACCAACCACAAACTTTTTTCAGTCAAATGCAGAGTAGCTTATGCTTCATCATGCAAAGATGTCAGAAGCTATTAAATAAAAGATAGACACAAACTATTAAACAAGATAAAATACTAGTTGCATTTACAATCAAACAATCTTCTAATACAATCTCCAAATGTCAAATTAAATTCTGAAGAGAACATTAAATATTTCCTGAATTAAGTAAGAGGTTCCAGGGGATCTATGATGAGTGAACATTTCAGAAAGGTAGTTATTAAATATTTTTTTGCTCAAATGAAATGCCAGAATATTTGATTAAAAACATACAGATTTATACCAAATGCAAATCTGATCCACCAGGATTTTAATTTTTACAGTATTTCATGTGCTCCATAAGCATCCAAAGAACGTTTCTATTTCCATTCTCGGAATCCTATGAATGGAGTTGGTTAATATTACTGTGCTCCTGAGAGTCACAATATGCCTTGGCCATCTGGGCATTTGAATTCTTCAGAGACATTTCATGGGGTTCTGCGCTTTGGGATGTCCTCTAGCTTGGTCAGGTAGGTGAGCCTACTCCATATTATCCACCAGGCTGACATACTGCAGGGAACTGAATTCCATACGTCTCCCATGTCTCCCAAACGTTTTCTCTTTCTTTATCATTGTGTGTTTGTTTGTTTGCTGTGGGGTGGGAAAGAGAATGTCAAGTTGTCTCATTGTTTTGTTCTGCATCTACAGGAAGCACTTCAAAACATTTAATTTCTCTTTTGGAAAAGAATTACTGTTTTCCTTTAGGTGAGCTAGAGGCTTTGTGCCAACTTTTCCCAGTCCTCGGAGGAAACAGAACTATTTTACACCTCTTTTGGATAAAGTCTCCTTCTCTGATCAAAAGGTTTGTTAAAAGACCGTGTCCTCGAGGCGTTTCTTTCCAAAAAGCTGTTATTTTCTCTGTAGATGTGCTCCATATTTATAGCTCTCTAAAGCCCTGGTTAACACATACTTTACTGGAATATACTATAATTTGATGATTAAAATATTATACTGGGAGTTGCAGTTTTAAATTATCTTGAAGACAGCAAGCTATAAACCTTTATTCCTCAATTATCATGCAATTGGGAATTCTTTTAGAAAAAGGAGCTCTTCCTCCAACAGCTTTTGAATACGGCAATGGAACTTTTCTCCAGATTATCCAAATTTACAGACAATTTCTCTTTCTCTTTTTTTTTCTTAACTTACATACAATACAATTAAAAAAAAAAATTAAAACCAGATCTAGTTTCTATTTCTCCAAACTAGTGGACTGAGGTCCTTCAGATCCACAGAGTACTATTGTTAACTAGAATATAAAATGACTTGGACCAAAGGCACTCAGTGAAATAGCAATAGACAGAGAAAGGACAGAAAAGCTCATAGCAGCAGTTAGAGAAATGCTATTTTTTATAATCTTATTTTATGATAGTAAAAGATATACAATGGACTTTGAAGCTTCATGATAGAGTTATCAATTGAAAATATGATATGAATTGGTACAAATTCAGTATTGGATTCCATAATGGAAGAAGAACTTGACTAGTTCTAATCCTGTTTCTCCTCAAAACAGTGGCATGGGAATGTGCTCAGTTCGAGAAAAGTGCAACTTCAACAAGCATGAAGACTTTCTTTTTTTTTTTTTTTTTAGTTATAGGTAACAAAGTTGCATATGTGTGCAAGTATCTTTTAGGGGTGGTCTTGACAAGATGAATACAATCCTGAAACAAGACTGTTAGACTCTCTCTCTCTGTGTGTCTTTTTAAATACATATATCCTTTTGATTGAGACATAAAAACAGAAGGCTAGCTAAAATAAACAGCAATGAAGATTTTCATCTAATGCAAAATGAGTGAAACCCTTACTTCATTGAAATCATCTGAAGTTTTGAAAATAATGTGAATGTTATTCTTGAGTTCTGGAGGAGCAGTAAGTTGTATCAAAACTGGTATAGATTTTCCCCCAGAACTATGCATTTAAACAATAAAAAAGGAAGAAGGCAGAGCTGGACATTATCTGTCCTTTCTGAACTAGTATATATGCTGCTTAAACAATTTATCATAGAATCAGTAAGGCTGGAAGGGACCTCTGGAGATCATCTAGACCAACCTCCTCACTCAGCAGCGTCACCTACACCACGGTTAGACAGAGTTGCATCCAGGCGGGCCTTGAAGATCTCCAGAGAAGGAGACTCCACAACCTCTCTGGTCCAGTGCTCCGTCACTCTCACAGGGAAGAAATTCCCCCTCACGGTCAGGTGGAACTTCCTGTGCTTCATTTTCTGCCCATCGCCTCTTGTCCTGTCACACGGGACAACTGAAAAGAGTTTGTCCCCGTCCCCTTGACACCCTCCCTTCAGGTACTTGTACACATTGATCAGATCCCCCCTCAGTCTTCTCCTCCCCAGGCTAAACAGGCCCAGCTCTCGCAGCCGTTCCTCCTAGGGCAGGTGCTCCAGCCCTCTGATCATCTTTGTAGCCCTGCGCTGGACTCTCTCCAGTAGCTCCATGTCTCTCTTGGACTGGGGAGCCCAGAACTGGACACAGGACTTGAGATGAGGCCTTCCCAGGGCTGAGTAGAGGAGCAGGATCACCTCCCTCAACCTGCTGGCAACACTCTTCCCAATTAACCCCAGGAGACCATTACAGACATTTATAGACATTCAATAATATAAACATACACATACAGAGAAGTGAGATATTTTATTTCATATGCATTTGAAGTCTTTTTGAACAATTTGATCAATGTAATATGACAGGTCCCAAGGGGCTATGAGATCTTCAAGGTCTATACATACTCTTCCTTTATACTTCTGATACAACTGGATACAATCTACATTATCCACAAAAGAAGTATCATATATTCTACTTGACTACACTAGTTAATGCACTGAGAAATCTCAGGTATTCTGTTAATTTACTCCTTGTAGTAATATTTCTTTTTTTGAAAAAAAAAAATTAGCTTTTCTAGTATTTCCTCTTATTACAGTATTGGACAACATTTTTAGTATTTTATTTTTCTCTAAATAGAGCAACACGTCAGAAAAGTATTATTTTAAGAAATGCAAAAAATAGCAGCTAAATTAACTAGATCAAATAAGCCTTCTACTTTTCAATGTTCTTTTTCTAGATGATTCATTACTAGACTTTTTAGTCCTTAGAGCAATGCAAACTATACAAAATTGCTATTGTTTGGTAGCAGGAGCTACTCTATTCAAAAGGCCTTACTCAAATGAACTATGATTGCTCAGAAAGTCTTGGCCAATTTACCACGCTTTGCCTTAGGCAGTAAATATAGTGAAATATTTTACAGATCTGTGACTTCTCCTCAGCTTTTTACTCCAAACTTTGAAGCTATTGTAATACATAGAGGAGAGACACAACTTTAATGCCATTAGTTTTTCTGTGTGGAAAAAAAAGATTCATTATACTTACATCAAAAAAGTAAAGCACTTGTTAATTTCTTTAAAACCTGCTTTGCCAAAGAAAATGATATTGTAAAATGCTTTTAACCAGGACAATGTGATTTACTCAAACATTATTTATTTTAATTTGCCCTTCAATCTCATTTAGTACATGTATTGCCTATGGCTGCAATCAGAGCTGCTTAGAATTCCTTGAACCAGATTAAAGATCAAAATCCTTCTTAGTGCCAACTTATTGCACAGCAAATACAAATTCAATACAATCAGCAAGCTTTAAACAAGACTCAGATGTTAGTTAGTAAAACTCATTGAAGATCAGGAAAAAAATGAAGAAAATAAGGTGACCCAGAACATAATATTGAAGTCTCTTCTATATTTTTGGATTCTGCCTGAAGCCATGAAGTAATTCTTATTTATAGAAATATGCCATAAATGATAAAATTCTTCTATGGAAATTTAAGCCAGTTTATAATTCCAATCATTGGATCTATTTTTCCCACTATTCATATATGTAACTTTTTAATGAAATAGATGTTGATCATGTACATTTCAAGATAAAGAAAAACAGCTCAGAATTATGGTGTGTTTGGTGTTCCTGAATGACCAGTTTCCTAATTAGCAGTATGCTAATGGTAACTCATCAATATTTTTTCAGGATTTTTTACATCTAGATTAAAAGTTCTGCTTTTTTAAATGACTTTACTACTATGTCGTACAGTTCTGTCATACTTTAAAATGTGTTATTTACTTACTCTAAAACTATGATAGTTTTATACAAAAAAAATTGTGGTTACTAACTTGTTATAAAACTAATCACAAACTGAGTTTTATCTAATGAAATGATACTCTCATGATGCTGTCTGCCTTGTGGGAAGCCGATAGAAAGTAGAATTTGGCCTTTTCCCTGCATTGAGTCACATGGTCCCAGCCAGATTACTCTGCAAAACTGTTATTCAACCTGTCTAGGGCTTATTTTTTTCTACATTCTTAGGAAAAAAGCCACATATTTTTCGAGAAAGAATCTGCTGAATTACACCTGAAAGCGCCACAAAAGGGATTTTTGTCATTCAGTAGATACACTTTTGATCACATAACAAGAGTTTATCTATCAAGTTATGTGCACTGAGACAGTTTGTGTGTTCTGTCACGTGGTGGGATATGTACCCATAAAATGATGAGGAATACATCGGATGTACATCCAGTTACGCAGGTGCATGAACAGCTTTGGTTACATGAATTATGTTCCAAAAGATTCTCAACACCTAATGCAAGACACTTTTTGTTTTTACAGCTCAGAACTTCCTTAACCAAAATGAATTATTTCATTTATTCCAAGAGTGTATTTGTCCATTTGTCTTCATTTTGACATGAAGCAAAAGAAAAAATAAGTTCAAGAACAAACTGACACTATATTTTTGCTTTCATCAGCAGATTAATCTCCTCCCAAACCTCAAATCAAAACAAACGTCTGCATAGCGGAAGATTAGTACATTTTAAAGGTCACATTTTTAAAGGACATTGACAATCAGCTACCACTGAAAAACAATGATAACCGAGCTCCTTTTACCTTTTAAAAGTTCCAATCTAAACACACTATACACCTATGTGCTCTGGGTACTACTAAAACAGGCTCAGGTGTACGGACATAAAAAACAGAGGTCCTGTTGACCAAAGATGTACCATCTACTTTGATTTCTAAAAATCATTTATGTCCTTTTATTATGCTCATAGAACACATTTACATTGATTATCCTAGATTACAGACATATTAATTAAGCAATATCTCATTAAAGAAAGAAGAAAAATCCTTTTTTTCCTGTGCATGTGTGAGCGATGTTTTCCTTACGAACCTGAGGGAATGTACCTGTGTATTTTAATAAAGCTGTGCTTTGCTGTATTGTACTTTATTAACAACAGAGTAATGTGACTTACAGGAAGTATAAGCTGCAGGCTACAGTACAATGCAATCTTCTCCATGCAGACTAAAATAAAGAAGTTATAGACTGGAATTTTTAATAAAGGTATTTTTATTTGAAATCCTTGATAAAGATGCTACTTTAGTACAATAAGTCTGAAAAAAAAAGTCTTAAACCTTACCAATAGAGAGGTTTCACCACTGTGCCTTCTCAAGGAGCTACTTCTTGGATTCTGCCAATATCCCTGTCAGCAACATTGATGAGGTCTCTTTACATGGTCAAAATCCACTTGTACATTATGTACACATTCAAATAATAACTTTGGCACTGTGAAACACAGCGTAGGAAAAGTCTTGGCTTGGGGAAGAGGACTAAGTTGCAATGAACGGTGAGATCTAGCTGTCTAACGATGGCATTCACAGCAGCTGACATGGAAAATGTCTGTGACAGGGTATGTTATAGAATGGATTTTGGCACTAATGCAGGAATGGAGAGAAACATCTTTAGGAAATAGGACTCATAGTCTGCAATCACTGCCTGCATGTTGAGGCTTAAGATGTACGTTTGGATACAGCTGAAGGCCCTGTTTTTGATTCTTCCACAGTCATGCAAGGAGGAATTGCTAGTGCCCAATTAGCAGGCTGACTTCTGACTCCACCTCAGCCTTAAGGATTTGAGTCCATAGCTTCCATATTTCAAAACAAGACTATTTACTGCATGCAAGTTGTTGAATTTCCTCTTGGAAGGAATTAAAGAGATTAATGTTTATGTAAAGATGTATAAGAATACAAAAATCCTAAGACTAGAAGAAAAACAATGGAAACCAGATGACACTCAGATGAGAGGAGAGGATCCAGGCTCTCAAAATACTGATTAATATACAACCACTGCCTTATACCAAATTCATTAATACTCAAGCAAGAAATTGGTCTAAATCTTCTGAAAAATTGGAAATATTTTTTTCAGCTTTTTAAAATTGAAAAGTACCAAGACATTCCAATAGCAATGACTGATTTTGTTGTAGCAAATTCTTGTACAGCAAATTCAAATCAGCTCATGCTCCAAGGCACTTACTACTCTTGTATAGTTGCTCAGAGGATTGAATTCAACATTTAATCTGAATTTCAGATACTCTTGTGTACTTCTGTTATTATTATCCAACCCAACAAAGATTAATGGAGATGAAATCACAGAATTTGATGGACTCAATATATGATTTTATAGATGTTGCTATAAAGCCCAATAGAATTTAGTAAATATGAGACCCATTCTTTAGCTTTGTTAATAGTCCTGTAGATTTTTCAATCACTATGTTCTTGAAATATGTCTTACCTGTTAGGTATCAAAATACCTACAAAGTGATTATGATTTCTGATTTAGTTTAACTTCTATATCCTTTTCCAGCAGGGATATATAAGAGATAGAAACTATTTAGTTCAGTTATCGATAGCTGCAAGTAAATTTATAGACTGCAGATGAAGTCTGACAAGAACAAAGCCAACAGGCAGCACTCCTATTTACCTCATTTGGGCAAAAGTGACAACTAATGAGTTCTTTTGGGCATCTGGTATACATAAAAGTATAAAATATTATAAGTGCATGAAAGATTGCTCTCTTCATAAACATCGTACCTAATAATGTTCAGACATGCTAAGATGTCTTTATTAAACACAGACATTTGTCTTCTCTATCCTAGAGTTGAATCTTTTATTATACAATAACCACATACTTTTAATGAATTCATCATATATCTAGCCATGCATATTTATGACTCTTGTATAACTGCAAAACCTATTAAGCTTGCCTAATACAACTACTTCATTTTGTAACACAGATAAATAGTGATATAGAAGAACCTTGGTTAAAAAGGAAATGACAAGAGATAAAATAAGGTAAATATTTACTTTGTTATCTTCTTCTTATGATGAAAAAATACAACAAAGAAAAAATACAACAGGAAAAGAATAAATTAACTATTGAAAAATATTAGCTGTAAAACATATATATAAAGAAGTTTCATTGTAAAAAAGGTATATACGCTTAAAATGAAAAGTTTGGTTTTTCAATTCAAAGCTAGAATACAGAGCATATACTATAATAAAAATATAAAAAATGTATATTTTTGAGAAAAATAATAATGATACTATTATGAGTACAAATATTTAAAAAATAGGATGAAATATATGCCACTGAAGTCTGACCAGCATTGTCTATCTGGTACTTAGTGCCTACTCAGATTTCAGGCAGCAATCATCTTCGATTGCTTGTAAGGTTCTCCTGGATCATTAGATAAGCCTGAAAGTTGCCTGAATGGCTGATGTTAGCATCGCATAGGTGTTCAGAATTGTCTTTTCTGAGTAGATAGACCCTTACCTGTTCTGAGAGCTATTTCTTCTTGAGAAAAAGTTTGATGAATTAATAGTAGCAGCACAAGAGGTAAGAGAAGGAGTGGTGGTGAAAGTAGTGCCACCATGATCATATGAGTTTATAAGTTTAGCAGTTGGAGCTTTCACTGGAAAATGAAGTCCTTCACATAGCAATTTTAATGATACCATCTTCAACTACCTTGAAATTTATGTCCAGCCAACTAGCCTGAGATCAAAAATTATTATAGTTGTTTTGAACGGCAATAATTAAAAATGTTGCTTATGAGATATTTCTCTAATTAAAATAGTAATCTTTATTCATTTTCATCAAATATAATGTTTTTTTTTTTGTTTTACAAAATAAATTTTTGAAGACCCTTGCAATAAATTTGTGATTAGATCATCACTATGGAGCTATGTTGCTGGCATAGCCTATGTAAAATAAGCACTAGGGCTCCAATTCTTTAAAAGTTTAAGGTGAATCATAGGTCTTTTCCTTATATAGTCCACGAAGAGTTGTTGTAGATATATATGCTTAGTTCCAGCCGTGTAGAATAATACATTTCTGCAGTGGACCTCAACCTATGTCAAAAGGAATTTGTGCATGCACCAGTTATAGAACTGGTTTATAAACTCCTTAGATATGCATTCTAATGTACTTTAATCTGTAAGATAAATATTCTGTGTCATGAAGACTGAGTATTTGTTTATGTTACTGAGCCTGCTCTGGGCGTTTCTCTGCTGCTCAGCACCTTACAGAAGATGTATAGCAACTTAGAGAGGCAAGCATTGCACTGGAAAAGGGAATTAGGAATAACAATATATTATCTTTAAATTTAGGAGGAGGCTAAAGCTTTTCAACCTCAAACCAAAGTTTTAGGAATGAGACTCTTTTCATTGTTCTACTACAGTTCATTTATTCAGTACTGGCAGCAAGTGTTTTTTCATCATGGGATATTTATCTGCATTTCTATACAATGTAGAAATGTAAAAGAAATTAAGTGCCTACTATAATAAATGGTTTCTTTATTCATACAGGGAAAGAAGGTTTTGTTAGCATATTTACATCATTATTGTATACCTATCTTTTAAACTTTAGTACATTTTAAAAGTTCTATTCAGAATGGGTATGTGCTTCTTTGCACCTTGTGATTCAAAATACTTATGTACAAATTCATTTAACGGAGTTCAAAAAATGCCTATAGTGACAGCTTGGCTCTTGCACAGACATTAGCAGAATTAGAGATTACGGGCAAAAGGAGTAGAAGAGGTAAGTAGGGAGTAGATAGAGCATTTTAGAGGAGATGATTGTGGACTTTTTCCCCCCTTATAGAAATGACTTCAGTAAGGCTTTGTTTTTGAACGGAGTCGATGGGGTTGCTTTCTTTATTAGAAAGGCTGTCAGCTTTTAACTTTTACATCAAATCCAGAATGTGCATCCTCTGAAATGATATTTCTTCAAATTTCAAGGATTTTATCTTTATAATTACTTAAATCTAGTAGATTTTGCAATCAGGATGATGGTAATTACCTAAGAACTTATAAGTGGCTTACAGGGCAAAAGCTCATTTAAAGACTAAAGTGTCCAAAGAACGCAAAGTTTCAGAAGTAAAAGACAAAGTTGGGTGGAAACAAAAGGCTATATAAGAAATATGGGAGCCTTGCATCCCACTGACCTATTTTTGCTGTCAAGTGATTTGAATAAGTTCATAAATCTAGTCCTATTTCTTGCCAGTATTGTAAAAGAGTTTTGATTAAAGAGCTTTGCTAAGAATGGTTTTGGATTAGAATATGATTGTACTTATTAAGATTCTTTTTAATACTTGATTTTCACAAGTGATGTGGAGAAAATTTTCATGTCAATGCCATTAATGCAAAAGGATTTTCAGAAAGGAAAAAAAGAAGTCATTATAACAGAAGCTTATCAACTCCACAGGGTACTATAACAGTACAGACTTGGGACTTTAAATGGAACAAGCCATTAATTACAAAGGGAACATATTCGAATCCGAGTTACTAACATGAAGAGATGTTGTAATCACATGCAGTAAAGAAAAAAAAAAAAAAAGTAGAAGAGCCTGTGGCAGGTAGCTCCATGGGTACTTAGATTGGAACTCTTCTAAATTACTTCAGTAAATTGAATACATGTTATCAGATGTGTATTGTCTTTAGAATTAGTTTCATAGAAGTGGGACATTCTTGCAAAGACT
Source organism: Rhea pennata (assembly GCF_028389875.1). NCBI lineage: Eukaryota > Metazoa > Chordata > Aves > Rheiformes > Rheidae > Rhea > Rhea pennata. The sequence continues at coordinate 19,335,729 of NC_084663.1, forward strand.
ACCGTCAACTATTGATAATAGTTTACTAAACAGAGTTGTGGCAGTTGTAATAAAGGAAGCTGTGTTGTTTAACTGAAATATGACAAATGAGTTGAAATTCTAATATACACAGATACTTAAGATTTTTTCAAGAAACCTCATGAATTTTTTGAAACTATAAAATTAAAACAATGATGTCCTTCAAATCATAAATCCTAAAATCCTATTAACCTCAAGCTCTCTGTTTCCACTTCTAAAATTAATCTGGAAAAAGCTGGACAGTGGAATATCTTGATTCATGAGTATAACCAGATTTTTAATATTCATATTGCTCCTTCTCCTGTTATCCTGTGGCAGTCACATATATGGTTTATTTTCAGGATAAAAAAATCCTGAGATTACCTTTTTGAACTTTATAATATTATGTAATGTATATAACATTAATCAGATAACTCAGTGCTAATATCAATAACTACATCTGTAGCCACATACTATAGAAGATACACTAAAGTCTATTTTCCAAACAGGTATTCAATCTCTTTTTTAATATGCCAAGGGACACAGAATCCACACCTTCTTTTGGTACTTTATTCTAGTGGTAAGTATCTTCACAGTTAAAAGGTATGTTTCATTCCTAAATTGGAATAAAATGAAACATGAACCTTTGTCTAACCTTAAAAAAAAAAAAAAAAAAAAAAAAAACAAAAACAAAAACAAAAACAAAAAAAACCCACACTTCTACAGCTTGTCTTCTAAGCATTGCATCTTCCTCTAATAGGGATTTCCAGACTTATATCATGACCTCAGTCCTGCTTAAGACTCGATCTACATTTTTGTGTAGTGAAGGCTGGGGTAACTGTATGGAGAAAAGAGTTTTCTTTGCATGCATACAGTAATGAGAATGCATCAGATGTGTTCCATCTGTAGTAACTAGATAGTGGAAGACAGTGTAAAAAAAAGAAAGAGCAAAATATCTAGCTGTGTAAAAGAAAATAATTCTAGCTAGTCTTCTGAAACTAACATGCTATAAGATACCATGCCCTTGCATGCAGGTTTATTGGTTTTCATTTGTTACTGAAAGCCACACTATTTCTGTTGTATTCTCTTTATTTTTCATATTAGAAACTTTTCTCCTATAAGCTTTTAAAAAATCCTATTTTTAAAACTTTTTTTTCTGTTTATTTTTAATAAAATCCCTTTAGAACTCTGAGCATAATTAAGTAATTCAAGATCATTCTGGAAATCTGTGGTAGAGTCAGGGACTGCAAACAAATTTTTTGACATTCAGATGAGTCCCAGAGTCACAGATATTTTTTTCTGTTTGTCTTTTCTTTCCTTTTCTCGTTAATAATTTAATAATTTTTTTATTTGATCATAATTTGATCTTTGAGTTTCTCAAGCTGGGTATGTATAGATACTTTCAGTGGTTAGTGCTTTGGACTAAGTTTCTCACTTACCTATTCATTGCTTGAAATCTCAACAGCAACCATGATATTGCACAGTTATGCCACACAAAGGGTTTTAAAAGGTGGTTAATGAATTAGCAGAGGGATCAATTTAATTAAGGAAAACAAAACTCCCACAAACAAATTCTTTCTTACTTTCTCCTCTGCTCCAAATTATCAGCTATTAAAATATTTTTATAATGTTGAAGAGGAAGAACAATATTATAATATGGAATTATTACTTATAGATAATATTTTTCTTACTTTGAGTTTTGTTTAGTTTTGAAGCGTGAGAATAAACTTTGTGTATAAATAACATATGCTAAAGATATGAAAAATTGCAATAGGAGAAGAATGCAATAATCAGAAAAACAGGTTAAGAAGATTATTGTGTTTGTCCTGTTTCTTATTTGAATATATAGCTATTTTGAAGTCCTTACCCAAAGAAAAACTTCAATGTACATTTTATCTCAGTAAAGCCTGAAGGTGAAGGACAAGAATTAATACTGTGAAAACAAGCATTTTCTAGCATCAACCTGGAGAAAGTTGAAAGTCTCAGCTTCAGTGGAGTCTGAACCAGCTTAGCCTTGGCTGTGCAGAACATGACAAAACCTGTTGAAGGATCTATTTTTATACTGAAATGAAGGAAAAATGATTACTTTATGGATACATTCATTGGAAAAGGCTATTTAACCCTGCACTTTGGCCTACTGAAAGATGTTTTGCATTTTACTCCATTCCAGAGTTTATTATAAGTGTAAGTTATGCTGAGATTTGTTTGCTGTTGTGTGTGAATAACTAGAATTTAAAAATGAACAGTAGTATTGATATTTATCTATTTCTGCATCAAAGTCGTAGTGTGGTGAGAAAATTCTAGTTAGGAGATCAGTTAAAGAAAGATCTAGTTAAAGAGATCTAGTTAAAGAAATCAGTATGTTATGTATGTTTATGTGTACCCATAGATACACATACATATTCCTACAAATAGACACACTAAATGACTTTCTACCCTACCAAAAATTTGGATTTTTCATTTTCATTCTCAATTTTAATGGAAAATTATGTCATTAGACCAACCTACCATCCTTCTGCCTCCTCATTATTTGAAGGGGAGGCATATTTTCTTCCTACCTGAAATCAGTTTCCTTCACCTTTACCAAGACTGTTGCATTGCTCACCTGTAAAGTTGAAAGCTAGAGTTCATAACTTCTGCTAAGGTGTGTTGGCTGGAACAATGATAGGGTATTTTGCAGCATATCTTCCAGTTTTCTGCCATAGTATTTACTGAGGCATTAAATCATGTAGGTTTTGGTTCCTAGAAAAAGGAGACAGAATTGTGCTTCACTGTAGTTCACAGCTATGCCGTTGGCCTAGTGAGAAGAAGAAAATTCATGAAAGCTGATGGCACAAATTGTAACACTAATTGCAGTCTTTGAAACACTTAAAAAAACCCAAACCTTATTTAAAAGAAAAGAAAGTTGAAAGAATGCAGAGCTATAAACACAAAAAGACCAACTGATTTATTATGCCTTCTGCACTGGTGACACTTGTCATGTAGTAAGAAAGAAGGAATATTTAGCTAAGTTTTATTTGTCTCTCTGGTTCTCATTACTTTAGCTAATGACTGGAAGGAAAAAAAAAGCCAATCTTAATGATCCAACAGTGCTCTCTTGTGGTGTGAAACAAAGGCATGTTTTCCTCTGTAGAAAACTTACAGAAGTCCAGTACACAAGTCTTTGAAGACAGATAAGTGACAGGAACTCTCAACATGTTCCTCAGTGATAAGAAAAATAGAGGAATAAACAACTTTAAAACCACCAAGGCATGAAATGTGAAACCTGGCTTAGTGAAGGTAATGTAAATAAAAATATTTAAAAATAATGTTTCTTGTCCAACAGATGTGTTGGATTATTAATGTTCACAAGGCATAAATATCTTCATCAGCAAATGCATATCCAAACTTTGAGAAAAATACAGTACATGTTAGCATATTTTACCATGAAATCATTCTGAACTTTAAGAAATAGTTTCCCCATTGATTTTTTTTTGCTTTAGTGTGTATTGTCCATAAGTGGCAAATGGATTAATTAAAGGAAATATGGAAATATCTTGGAAAAGCTAAAGAATAATTATAAATCAGGGTCACTGAGCTGCAGAGTTCAAAAATTTTTTTGCTATTTTCTCATGAAGCTTCTGACTTGGGTTTATGACTATATAAACATGATTTGAATAAAAATAAATAAATTACCCACACAGCACAGGGATACCTCACTTTTTAGCTGACAAGTAGATGAGGACATTGTACACATTTGACGGTATTTGTTTTAAATTTCTGGCTTTGAGTGGTTGGTGTGCAGTCTCTGCAACTCAGAAGCTGTGCAATTCAATACAGTCTCCCAATTAGCTAAATGTCTAATTCCTTCTTTTAAATAAAGACTAAATATAGTCCTTGATCTCCTAACTCCCTTCTGAAGTGAAGGAAAAAAAAAAAAAAAAGATTTCCTAGGAGGCTATCTGTGAAATGACAGCTAGATTCTACCTGCACCAAACTAATACTCAGCAGTTTCTGCAGCAGTCTTGTATTGTAATCCTTCAATTATATTGTGGTGGGGTTTTGTTTGTTTGTTATTTTTATTTTTTTAACATCCCTTGAAACCATAGAGATATAACAAATTATGTAGAAATACAGGAAGAAGTACAGGAAAGATAGAAAAGACAATTTTAGATAGAGAGTAGCCAGAATTCCTGATCATAAAGAAAGGTTTTTCTCTGTGCACAAGACTGATATGTTTAGCTCAGGAAATGATGCATTAGAAATACTATTACTGATGACAACAAAGCAGTAAAAAATGTGGAAAAATTGCTGGTCAGTTAACTAGAACAGACCTAAAAACTGTTTAAGATATTCATTAACAGTGATGCATTTTGCATCAAGACAGGACTTTCAAGAGTCTTTAGAACTACAGAAGAAAAGAGATGCATGCGAAGAACATTCTCTGCAAGAAGCAGGGAAGCATGTATATAGTATTAGACCATATATTGGACTGAGTAGATCTCAGTTGAAATACCAATACAGACATACAGCAAGGATAACCTTTTCTGCTCTGATAATACTGAAGCATTAAAAAAAAAAAAAAAAAAAGATGGAAGACTAGACTAGACTAGAATAGAATCAGTAAGGTTGGAAGGGACCTCTGGAGATCATCTAGTCCAACCTCCGCACTCAGCAGGGTCACCTAGAGCATGGGAGACAGGGTTGCATCCAGGCGGGCCTTGAAGATCTCCAGAGAAGGAGACTCCACAACCTCTCTGGGCAACCTGTGCCAGTGCTCTGTCACTCTCACGGTGAAGAAATTTCCCCTCACGGTCAGGCGGAACTTCCTGTGCTTCAGTTTCTGCCCATTGCCTCTTGTGCTGTTGCATGGGATGAGATGTAATCTGGACAATCTGTAATCTGTTTTTTTTTCCTGTAGAATTTAACGTGGCAGAAGAACATAAGGCAAGCTTTTGTGTGAGAGGTTGTTCTTGAAAACAGCTGAAAAGGGGTAAAGACTTGTGCACAAAGCATATGAGCTCTGTTGGAAAGCAGCTAGAATTTAAGAAGAGTAGATCTTCAAAGTGTAGATTTAAAGGAAAGAGTGACACAAACCAAGTTTTCTTAAGTTTTCTCAAATTGTATTTGAACCTATAATTCATTCTCTTTTATCCTCTCCTGAAATCAAATCTAAAATTTTAACTTTGATTTAAGATTGTTGAGTTTTGGTGTAGATTGGCCTTGGAGCAGAGAAATAAAATTACACTGTCATGCAGTAGTCCTTGTCAAGACTTTGTTTCTTCTGTTTTTAAAAAAGCATTTTATTAAGTTCACACATATGTATATATGTAAACATTGTGACCATAGTCTCAGTTCTTAATTCCCTTTTGCTATGAATAGATAAAGATTTTCATAAGATGGATAGGATAAATTCCACGTTTAGGTTTCTACTTTTATGGGAGGTGATAATAGGGAAGGGACTGAGTGCCTAAACATAGATATATGCTGCCATTTGGGGCTGTCCAAGGGTAGCCCATCTGTCCTTTTCAGCCATCCAGAAAAGTTTTGATTTCATGAAATCTTATGTTCTCCTGGGCTGATCAGAAACCCTTGAGTGTCTTATGGCACCTCAAATATCTCTAATGCCAATGTTCAGCTAACTAACTCAAGTCTTTGCTCTGTACAGATACTGACTTAGGAAGACGTAGTTTTTATTAGATGCAGGAAGAAACAGAGAAGTGGTATTTCCTTTTGAAAGCTTTTTTCTCCTCTCATGCCTTATGACGAAAGGTAATGTCCTGCATCTCTGAAAAGACAGAGGGAGGGAGAGAAAGGGAATCGTTCCAGAAATTTTTGCGGGAAAAATGGAATAGTATTACTTACTTAGCTTATAGAGAATATTATGTGTTCAGAGCCAAATAAAGCTGAATCACTATATTATATCATGTATAGATGTTTCTAGTAGAAACTACGCAAGTGCTTCTCTCTGTAAAGCAGAGGCAGACCTGGAACAAGGTACTTGCCAGACATCGTTCATAGCTGTGAATGAGGTTTGGTGGTAGTCACAGTTAAAGACTAGAACCTGTGAAAAACAAATGAGTCAAAGCAAAGTAATTTTTTTTAGAAGACTAAGGACTATCTTATACATGTTAGGCATATACTTTAGGATTATATTTTCAATAGTTTAAGATCATTCTCTTTCTAGAATTCAGTGAAATCTTCAGGATTGAAAGAAAAAAAAAGATTATTTCAATCAAGAGAAAAGTTTCATGAAATTATGATTATTTCACTAGGTTGTTTTAAGAAGAAAAAAATAAATTCTTAAAAGAAACGCACATATTTTTATTTATCCTTAAACCCAAAATGAGTTTTTATAATTTTTTGGAACCAACAATTTCTCAATTCCAGTTCTTTTCCATCCACTACAGAATTCCTTCCTTGTACAGAGCTTCAGATGATGTAAAAAGGGAAATTCTGCTTCTGAAAGGCATCAAAGAAACTTTAGTTTTTTCTTTGAAACTTGTAATATGTGGGAAAAGGTCTAAAAAGGAGGCAGGAAACAAGAAAGGGACTTAGAAAGGGTGTTCAGAAACTAGCATTTGTCATCTATATTAAAGTCTCAGTGGAAAACTAAGGGCATTGCAGAGACTCTGAGTTGCATGATATTTATATGTAGTAAATACTTCCTATGATGTATGATTTATAAAATACTGTAACAGTCTTGAAAATACTGTATCATTCCACCTCATCCTATGATAAGACAGAATGTTTAATTTTCATGAATCCACCCTAAGGCCAAGTACTGAATGTTTCATTTACATTAAAAAGGTTTAAGAAAAAGATCAACAAAAGAGATAAAGAAATGAGAGGAGAAAGGAGGGGGAACAACAAAGTGAGTCAGAGTAGGTATATTTGGGACAAGTAATGTAAATCATTGGAACTCAATTGCTGCTGGAAAGAATGAGCTGGCAAACAAGAATCAAAATGAATGAAAGCAAGAGAGTGTCAATCCCCCCAAAATGAAGAAGGTGTGTGAAGAGAAAGGCATCTTTCAAGGGAGCTTCATAGGGGAAAGGCAAGGGCTAGATTGTCAGTTTTCTGAGCTTGTTTATTATTTTATAGCTTCCTGCTTCCTGTTTTGCAATCAATAACTCAATCTTTGATTTACCAAAAAAAAAAAAAAATCTAATTTTTCAGCCTTAACTTAATCTGACGTTAAAAATGAAAATGGGAAAAGGGGACAGATTTGGGCCACCACTCTTTTTCAGAAGTATTAAATACAATTAAAACAGTTCATGAAGGTTACCTTTTAAAGATTTCTGTAGCTTACAGCAAGATTAGGTGACTCAGTATCTATAACTTGGTCACTGTGTACTGATTTACCAAGTTAGGGCTAACCCCCTAGATGGACTTTGATCAACTGTGAGATTATAAACAGAAGATAATGATGTAGATACTTTCCAAGGCCACAAGCAGATAAGAAATAGTTCAGTTATTTATGAAGGAAACTACTGACAAATTGAGCTTTTTTGCTGTTGTAAACTAATGGTATTGTTAGCATTAAAAAAAGTGTTTCTTAAGTGTACCCTCGTATGACTGCAAAGCATGCTAGGAAAAAAGAATACTACTGCCTTAAATTAGCCTCCAGACAGATCTACTATTACTGCTCATCTGACCATTTTACCTAATAAAAATGATTTGACCTTAAAGTAGTATGTTAATTTATAGCAATTCACATGCAATGAACAGTAAGAGCATTTAAAAATACATATCAGTAGTTTATTATTTGGGTTTATAAAGAAGGAAGTTAAATAGGAAACTTTGATTTTTAGACACACACATTTTTTGAAGTCATTAATTCAAATATAATTCAGATTGCTGGACGTTTTGATGCAGGTAGTCATCTAACTGAGTAGAAGAGGTACTCTGTTGAATTTATTCCTCACGGATAAGGAAGAACTAGGCAGGAATGAGAAGACCAGTGGCAGATTTGGCAGCTGCAATCATGAGTCGGGAGATTTTAGGGGGAAGCCAAATCCAGTAACCCGACAGAGGTGAGGCTACAGCAGCTCCACACTCCTACAGCACTCACACAAATACAAATGGTACCAGCAGCTTCACCCAGTTCCCCTTTCCAGCTGGTGAGGTGGAAGGTCCATCAGCAGGACATAGATATACATATGTACACTGTGAATCCTTCCAGTAGTTGGGCTTATGCACTCAGTCTACCCCTTATCATAACAGGATGACTACCCTGGATATCAGGAGAGTAATTACACTTTGTTCAGGGATCTGCTTGGCAATGTCCCAGATGATGCAGCCCTAAATAAGCTCAGGAGAGCTAGCTGGGCTTCAGCATCCTCAAAGCAAAGAATGGTGAGCATAGCACAGAAAGCAGCATGGATAAACAAGCTCAGATGCAAAAAAGACCAGAAAGCAGAAGCAGGAATGGGCTACCTGAGAGAAGGGATTGTTGGAGGATGCAGGAACGGAAATAAGAAAACCAAAGCTCTACTGGAGGTGAAACTAATAACAAAGGCAGTGGGAGTAAAGCATTACCCACAACAGAAAAAAAACAAAGTTAAAGGTCATGTAAGTAAACCAATCCAGGAGATCAGTTGACTCTGACTAGAACAGATTGCTCAAATGTGTAATCTCCATTCTTGGAGATACTTAAAATTTGACTGGACAAGTTTGGGGGGCAGGTTTAGCTCAGTTGGTTAGAGCATGGTGCTGCTAATGCCAAGGTTCTGGGTTCAGTCCCCGTATGGGGCTATGCTGAGGGTTGGACTGGATGATCTCCAGAGAGATCCCTTCCAACCTTCCAGCCAACTATGTTGGTTCAGCTTAAACAGAGGCTTAAACTAGTGTTCCTTTCCAACTTAAATCTATGATGCTATTATGAAATTACATTTGAAAAGTATTTTCCAGACTATATGAGATAGATCATATACATTCCTTACATTATTGTTATGTGATTGCATTTTGAAAGACTTTAGATACAATCCTTAACCAGCAGAAGTTAATGTTTGTATCGCAGAACATTTTACTCTGATAACCTAATTAAAAAAAATGATGAAAAAATTAAGAGGGATGAGGAGAGAATAGAAAAGATCTGAAAAGTGTAAAACAGCTCATGAGAGAAGTTACAAAGAATGAAGCAAGCAATTTATTTCTGTGACTGAACTTGATTTTTTTTTTACAGTTGTCTAATATATAAGAAGAACTTGGGCTAAATTATTGAACTTTGTAATTCATAATAGACAGTTTTAATCTCTACTTAGGTACTTCTGTGCTAGTGCTAAGGACCAAAACAATTCAACACAAATATTTATGTTAATTTCTAGATTAGAGTGGATATATGAATCATATAAATAATTAATTTATTCATGAACAGCAAAAGATAGAAGCAATTGAAAACTCCTTAATCATCAAGGAGAACTTCATGTAAATGTAACAAATCATATGTGATCCTTAAATAGAATAGATTTGTTTATTTTTTCCACAAAATGGTTTTTTTTTTTTTTTGTAATACGAGGATATTTGTAGAAAATTATATATTCTGTCTCATAATATCTCATTTATTAAAAGCACTTAATGTATTCAATGATAAGATCAATTTATTAAACATCTCTATCAACATCCTGCATGGATTTGGCAAAGTGTCTTTGCTTTTGTAAGATGGGAGAGGAACAAAGAGACAAAACAAAAGATATTTGCTTGAGGTTATTTAAACTGACACCACTGGAAGCCAGATACCTATGGATATAACTCATTATTAAATCACAGAATTATAGAAAAGTCAAATGTGGAAGACACCTATGGAGATCATCTGGACCAACCTTCTGTTGAAAGCAAGGCCTTGGATTAGATTTTCCAGGACTCTGTCAGGCTGAGTCCTGAACATTTCCAGTGAGGGAGATTTCAGCACTTCTCTGGAGAACCTGTTCCAACGCTTCATTGATGTCACAGTGGAGAATTCTTTCGTCCAGACAGGATTTCCCCTGAGGCAGCAGCAACCTGTGCACCTTGTCTTCTGTCCTGTCACTGTGCGTCCTTGTGAAGAGTGGCTTCATCTTTTCTAAAACTACTTTTTTTTGGTAATACAAGACAGGGAGTCCCCCTGCGCATTCCCCTCTGTCCCACCACACCCCCAGGGTTTCCTTACCCCAGGTGGGTCCTAACAAGTGCTGAGCAGAGCTGAGTAATCACATCCTCTGATCCATGGGCTGCACTCCTGCTGATGCAGCCCAGAAGGCTGTTGGCCTTCTTTGTAACCAAGGCACTGCTGGCTCACTGTTCCCCAGGACCGTCAGGGCCCCGTTAGGGGAGCTGCTCCTCAGACCCCAGTCCCCAGCCTGTAGTGCTGCTTGGAGATTTTCTGTCCCAGGTGAAGGACTTGACTTTGTCTTTGTTAAATCTCATGCGGTTCTTGTTGGCCCATCTTCCAGCCTGCTGAGATCACTGTATGGTGGCTCTTCCTTCCAGCATATTTACTTCTCTTCCCGGTTTGTTGTCATTTGCAAGTTTGGAGAGGATTCATTCAGTCCCTACATCCAGATTGTTCATAAAGATATTGAACACTATGGATACAGTACTGACTCCTAAGGAACTACACCTGTGCCTGATTGCTAAGTCTGATTTTGAGTCATTAACTACAATCTTTTGAGTACCAGAAGCTTAGCAAGCATCCTGGTTTCCACATATCTTGTATTTATATATAGTCCATATCTTACCAGCTCATTAACAAGCTGTGGAAGACCAGATCAAATGCCTTGCTGAAATCAAAGTGGATGATAGCCACAGCTCTCCCCTCATCCACCGAGCTACTTTTTCATCATAAAAAGCAATTAGGTAGTCTTCAAAAATATTTATTATTTTAATCAGGTGTCACTGGCATGAATTTTAATCAGTTAATGATGATCTAAATTATCTGATTTAATTACCTGATTATACTATGTTTAAGCCTTTCTATGACCTTTTCATATCTGATTTTCATATCTAAAAGGAATTAAACAAATCTATCATGAGATAACCTTTTATAATATGAGATCACTTGCTTTATACAACTGGTCTAGTTAATTTAGGAATCCAACACCCTCTAAATTTAGATCATGGGATCCTTGCAAATAAAGTTTCTTTTCTTTTCTTTTTTTTTAACACATCCTAAATGCTGAATACTGAGTTAAGATGCGTTACATCTTGTTGCACAACTACGTTTTTATCAGCACATTGAAAAGCAGATACTTCTTTAGGGAAATTTTACTTTAGCAGTGTTTTGTACTTTTCAAAGCTTGCATGAATGTGCACTGTCTTTGAGTTATCCTTGTATGTTTGGTTTCAGAAATTGAGTTTCATTTACAGGTGTCAAAGACTTTGACTACACTATTTATTTATTTATTTTGCTTTCATACAATCCTTTCATGCTGAAAGTTTTTGTTTTACTTATAGAGAGACATAGTGAAAATTAGACTGTTAGGAGCGGTATGAAGTAGGAAACATCCCTAACATTCCTCAAAGTGCTTCTTTTAGTTCCTAAATGAACATGTTACTTGAATTTATATTTATCTTTTCCTCAATTCTAGAGTAAAAATCCATAAAAATATTAGTGGATCTTTTTTCTTTCAAAGTTCTATTCTGAATTAACAGCAAGTTTGCTATGACTGGTAGAAGAATAAGTGGATGTAAGTGTGTGTTTTGTCACAGGCTTATATTTACATTTCCAGCTCAGACGGATGAAGAAACTCATCACAATTTTTTCTCTCCTTAATCATCCCTTTGTTGATGTGTGTTAATGGATGCACTAAGTTCATAAGAACAACACTCTAGGCTATTTAATATCAACTGAATATGATCTAGAAATGTGTGAAGAAATTTCCTCCCTTTTGGGGAATTTAATATTTAATCATAATTTTAAAATATCTACTAGAGAATAATTACTCTAAGACATGTTTTCCATATTAAGCTAAAAAGATCTCAAACCAATGGGTTTAGGACTATATAAGACCTAATTATTTGTTGTAGGCTCTGAGATATGTATGGTTTTTAGCTATGCTACGACTTGAATATAAGTATATTTTTTTTGCTTTGTGTTCAGAAGCTAGGGTATTTTAGTCTGAAAATTAAAATAATTCTATTTAAATGGTTTATTAAGATCATGAGATTAATCTGATTAAGAAAAGGAAAATTGATATCTCACTTTTTCATACCATATCTCTTCTGACAGTCTCAATGCTGTTCAAAACATGTAGGAAAGTAACTTTATTGTCTTTCATCACTTCAGAAGGAAAGTTTTGTGAAATACTATGTCCAGAGTAAGGAAGCCTCATAAAATAAAGGGCAGAATGATTTATAATGACATTCACTTGAGTATACATACAGTTTTACTATTGGTTATACTTTTAAAGTTGTTTACACTGTTGCAAAAAAATTGTTATCGGTGCTTTATTTGTAATTTGAACATATATTTGGATGGAAGAAAACTCGGTTGCAAGTGTCTTCAGAGATGATCTGATCAGACCCTCTAAAGTCTGGCAGAAATAACCAGACCTAAATCTGTTCCCACAGATTTTTCTCTAATCTACTTTTTCTTTCTTTCTCTCTCTTTTTTCTTTTTCTTTTTCTTTTTTTTTTCTTTTTTATTTTCAGTGATGGGCATTATACTTGTCATAAAAGCGTCTTCCTATTGGCTAACCTAAATGATCATAAATGCAATTCTAACCCATCTTCTCTATGTCTTTCAGGAAGAACTTATAATTCCTTCCGTTTGACAGCTATTCTTTACGTATTTGAATACAATTATATCAACCACCTATAAACTGAACGAGCCCGCATCTTCCATTGGTATATGACAACTCCATTTTCTAGACTCTTAGTCATTTTCATTGCACTTCTCTGGATGTGATAACATGCTCTTCTCTTTAAGTGAAAATATTTCAGTCAGATTCTTGGTCAAGTATTTAATTGCAAGTATATATGGAGTCTCATTTACATCAAGCAAATGAACCTTACCAAAATACTTTTTTGAACTAGTGTATATGTTTATAATTAACTGATATTCTCATATATTGTAAAATTTATTTTGTTGATAGATATGATAATTTTTGGATAAGACATTAAGCTTAGATCCTGGACAATTCTTTAAAGAAATCATCAAAGACTATTACAAAGGTCTTGAATAGTTACATTAATACACAGCAGTGAACTTGCAAATTACAGAACTAAGTAATTATATTGTGTCTGTCTACATTTTTTTCTTTTCTTCTAGTACAATAGAATATATTTAATTTCTTCTTTGAAGAATTGTATGATGTTTCGACGTGCTATTGAATCATATTCATTTTACCTGTTTTACAGTAAACTGATTTTATTGCAACTGTCATGAGTAAAATGAGGAAAATCATTATAAACTCAAAGACTGTTAGAAACATGTGCTTATGTTAGTATTGATATCATTATAAATAAATAAATACAACTAACCATGGTGTTAACAATCACAAGAAGTTCTAGTTCATTCACTTGGATTCACTGGGATAACTATGGTTATCTCCATGAGAAGCTGCACGGCAAAAATTACTTTATATCAGATCACAACAAAAATTACTTTATATCCGGTCATGGATACAGGTATCAGCCTTGCTTTAAGCTTTTGTGTGAAATGGATGCTCGAAGCAAAATGGATGTATTTGACAACTTGTTCAAACTGGGGTAACACAATATAAGTGATTCAGAGAGTAATAACCCAAATAATGGGAGAACAAACTGCACATGTACAGTTCCATCAAAACCAGTTAATGATCTGCACTTACTATCTAAAAATGCTTATAACTCCTTAGGCTGTGGTAATTTGATGACTGCAATGTATAGTATTGCCCTAGATGACACTATTCTTGCATCAGGCTGTCAATTCAACTATATGTGCAATCATAAATCTCTTGAATGTTGTGGAACTGTGGGCAGAACAGACGATGAAGGGGACAGAAAAGGTCCTCATTTCATCAGCCTGGTGAGGGAGGAACCTAAATAGCAGAATAAATGATTGTAAAGTACAGAATGACTGCTTGTTTTATCACAGGCTAATGAAACATGCACACAAATGTATACATGAACTTTGATATATTACTTTTCAGTTTGAATTGATTCCAGGTTCCTTATTTCCTGAGTGTCACAGATTCTGTGTGAACACCAAAAAAACTGTTAAGTTATTAATTAATGTCCATTCTTTAGGTAGTATAATCACCAAACTTGTATTTTTGGGCTGTCTTCTAATGACAATCACATCTCTCTCTCTATGTTTTTTTTTTCTCTCTCTCTCCCTTATGAGATCTTAATTTTATTAGCTTTAAATTATTGACATACAGCCTTGTTGTAAGGCAGTTCTCAGTTCTGTCACCAAACTGGACAATTAATTTAACATCTAGGCCTATCTTGTTTAGAGATACTTTCTCTTTCTTTTTAAGGTCTTTCATAGTTCAGTAATGCAAGGTAGTATGATGATAGTAATATCATCTACTTATTCAAACTTATAATTTAAGTTGTACATAATGGGAAGACTTTTCTGACCAATATGAAAAAAAAATGCTGCCTAGGCTGAAATGTTATCTGAAATGTTGAATTATCTCTCACCGTATGGAAAAAGGGTTAATCATATTTTACAGATAGAAGTGGAGACAGGGTTCTATTAACATCATTTTCTTCCTTCAGTATGAGCTAAATGTAAGAAGTCAATCAATTTCAATAAGAGTCTTGGTTCAGGACAAAGAAAGGTACAGTCATTGCGTACATACTTTTCAACTTGAGCATTATTTATTTATTTATTTATTTAATATAAACAGATTTTATGACTATAAGGGCTATAAAACTATAAGAGCAAGAAACATAAGTTAGAACTGATCTTCACCAGTTTTGAATTCTACTGGGAACAAGTAACTCTATGTTCATTGTTTCTAATGGAGAAGACTCTGAGTCAACATTTAATTTTCTGTGTTGATGTATTTGTTTACCTCCCTGCATGGGCCCCCAAACCACTTTTCTATATTTCTACATGATTTTGAAAACAGCATAAAATCAGTGCAGGTCAGTTATCAATTACCTCAACAGTACTAACTAAAAGCTAAATTTTAGTGGTTGTAGCAATCACTCGCTAAACTAACAAATTTCCTATTTCTGAGGCTCAGAACCTAATATCGAGTGCTGAAATGAATTAACAGCCTGCTGAAGCAAGCAAGAGGTGTACCATTTACACTTGGACAGGCAAGACTGAATGATGCTGATGTAAAGCTTACTGTTATGACAGAAAAACTGTTCAATAAAATAAGAAACCAAATAAGACTTCTGTCCTCATATTGTCTCAGTCTTCAGAGGTTGTATGTACGCATTGCACTGAGAACAGTGCAAACACTCTGGGAACATATTTGTGTTGAGCTGGATGCTGTCAATCAAGTGCATGCTCCTGATAATGAAAAAGAGAAATTGCTGTTTGGAAATGGTTTGTTATTGAAGTTCTGTTCACTTCTAAACTTAATCCATAAAACCATTTGATGCTGGTAAAGGGACAATATTCTGCGTAGTAGCCTGATAAGAGAGAGAAAGTACAAAATACTGTTATTTGCTGTCATGGGAAGATCCATAGCTCCTGTTCTTTTTGACATTCTAACTGCTTTCTTGGATTTGTTTCTTTGAATAAACAGTTTTTTATGACTAGTCATTTAATTCTTAGTGACGCTTGTTCTCAGGTAACAATTTGAATTTGCTTTACATTGTATATAGAGGCAAAATCTCTTTGAAGGAAAGAGAATAAGACCAGTTTAAGTTTCCGTCTGCTTTCCTTGCTGCAGTCCTACTAAGTAGAACAGTGGAGAATGACCGAAGTTCTAGATTTCTACAGCTAGAAGGCACTGCAAAGAATGTTGTTGTTTTTTTTTTTTCCCTAAAGAAAGTTCCAAAGGACAAAAGAATGCTAAAACAAGAATATTTTCATTTTGAGAAATTGTTTAGCATGAGACCATACAAGGCTTCCATTTGCTATGCAGAGATGAGTAGCATTTCATATATTTCATATTCATAAAGGTAACTTTTGAACTATGCCAATATGAAAAAAAAACATAACAGTAATTGCTAATAATTGCTACTATTATTTGAATAAGGTTAAATCTCTGCCTAGTACAAGCCCTGCTTGCACTCACATATACCATTACTTTTCCAAAGCCTTATATTGGGCAAGTAGGTTCAACATTAGGATTTAAAATTTTCTATTTTGGCTAAAGTCTCTCTTTCCCTTATATCCCCATCAGCAAATTTGGAGCAATCATTTTCTAAGTCATTTCTTTTTTCCCTTATTTATATTATGAACCTTCTGGAGCAAAGAAATTCATTAACAATCCATTGTAATCAGACACTGAATTTTGTTTAAATTAAACATATTTCTGTAGAAAGTAGTAGTTAACTGAAGCCAGACACAATAAAGGACAATATACTGCAAGCTTTTAATGAACTTTTGTTCTTTCACAGAATACTTCATTCATATAAGTCACCGAATCTTGTAGTTTCTGATAACTTGACATTAATCCCACACCAACAACTATAAACTAGGAAATAAATTTGAACAGATTGTGGAAGTTTAAGGCTGAAAGGGATCTCGAGAGGCCATTTACTTCATATTCTAAACATATTACATTATTCCTCCTTGGTCTGTTTAAATTATTATTAAAGATTTCCAGTGATAGAAGCTCCATTATTAGGCATTTTCTTTTACTACACAAACAAACAAACAAATAAATCCTATTCCTTGTAACATACATACTCTGAAAGCCAAGGTAATTTAATACTGAAAATGCATGAGGACACTTAAGTTTTTTATTTTTTTGAGATATTAAATATAAATATGTGAAAGGGATTTTTAATTAAATAATTTGTTACAAACAAGGATTTTTTCCTTACAATATGATAGTAAGAAAGGTTTTGAGAAGAGCATCCTTTATTCTCTTGAATCTATCTTTCATCTTCATAAGACAGTCTTGAATGTTAGTGTTATGTGTAATTTCAAGCTAGTACACTAACTTGTATTTTATGTGAGATAGTTGTGATGAAATTGAAAGCTTTTTGAGTAAGGAACAAATAATTCTTCTATTCCAATAGTCTGAATAGTTCTGGTTGTAATGGATTTCCCCACTTGAAGTAAAGTATATATTCTTTAAACTTGCAGAGTTTTGCTGAAAAACAACAAAAAACAAACCTACGAAACTACCCAAACTTGTATTAAACACTAAAGAAAAGCCATTTTAATAGTCTGTAAATAATCATATCTATCCAAAATTACAAGAAACTAAAGGACATTCTTCTGAAATCTGAAACTGATTTGATTTAGATAAGAAAGAACATAAAGCACAGTGCTGTTTGAGTAGGTCCACTCCTAAGTGCAAGTTAATTATAAATATATTACAAACTCTGGAACATCCATCTATTCTCATGGATTAATATCCCCATTCAGCTTTCATTTTAAATTACACTGTCAAATATGAGAACAAGTGATCTTCCAGTATGTTAGAGATGACACCCATTGCCTAGAATAGTATATTGTTGGTAGCATCAGGTACAAAAATTACTGAAATCTCTCTCTCTCTCTCTCTCTCTTTTTCCCTGAAGAAAATCAAAGTTTGTCTGCAATTTTCCCACCAAAGTCTTATACTCATTACTAAAAATGTTTTGCTTTTCCTGTAGTAACTGAATAATCACAGGATCACAAAGCTCTCGAGAACGTGCTTTTGACATTAGGCAGGACATGCTCAGTGAAACAGAAAGATTAGGAACAATACTGGAGGGAAGTTTAGGGCCATATGAACAAACAATATCTACACATTGTGATGAAGATTGTAGCAGGGCAGAATTTGCTGTTCTGATGGGAAAATTAGTAACAATCTTTGAATTTCTACTTCTTGCAACTGTGGATGCAACTACCTGATTTTTTTTTGGTCCTAGTCATCTAACTTTTCTATAGTCAGCAGATAGAAGGAGACACTGATAGACACTCATTTTTTTCCCATATTTAAGGATCTTTAACAATGAAGAGAGGAATAATCCTTAGGAAGTACTTTTTTTCTATGACTGTAAGTATAGTTTATGTGATTAGTCAAAATCAAAACGTCTGCACTATAGGAATCTGAAAGTAGTTGAGTTGAATCTCATCCATAGTCTCCATACAACTCTATGATAATTGAAAGATAAATTTCAGGTAAATTGTGAAATGGAAAATGATGAACCAGAGCATATAAATAACTCAGCTGGTAAACTAGTAAAACATAAGCCTTACAACATTTAAATACATTTGGAATTATACAAATACAGTAGTACAACTATTCCGAGTCACCTCCTATCCTGAATTTCTCTTGGGGGGGAAAAAAAAAATATATATATATACACATACACATATGTATATATACATATATACAAATACATACACACACTTGTTTCCTTTAGCAGCTTACAGCAAAGATAAACTCCAGAATGGCCAACTGTTTCAAAATTTTAAAAAAATTTGTAGAAAGCCCAGCCTACAGCACAGAAATACTGATGTTTCCTACATTATATATGTACATAATGGAGTCCAAAAGTTCCACATTTAATTAATCCATGCATTTAATTGCTAAAATACTACCTTTTCTTGTGCAAATATAAATATTCAATTTAACTATTTAATTTGTTCTAAAAATGTAATAAATATCAAGCTTAAAATTTATCCTAATCCAACGTATCTTGCAGTTAACTTGTAATAAATAACCAAATGTGGGAGACTGCAGTACGGACAAGTATTTTGCTGTGAGCTGTACTGAGATATCTCTCACATATTTTCTTCACTGTTTTCACTTCAGACAGTCCATGCTGGAGACACTGTATCTGAATGTTACTTTCCTCTTTGTTTTTTTCGTTTAGATCACTGTTCCACTTTGCAGTTTGTACCAGTCAAATTCATCAGACTGGGATGATAATTCTGGTTCATCAGTTTGAACATTTTTTTCTTCTCCAGTGAGTCTAACTAAGTTTCAAGAAAAGTGATCATTCTACATGGTCTGAATAACATGACTGTGCAGATATATTGAGTTCGCTACACACGTGCTGTAGAGTCACTGCAAATATCTCAGATGTATAGGATATACTCTGCCTACACGAATTAAATGTATTGCATAGATACAGTAAAACCAGATTATAATAGGTTTCCTGTGCAAGCAAATATTACCTGTGCCTGAGCAGTAAGTCTAATTCTGGAAATGTGCTAAGTCTCCGTTCTCCAAATATCAGTGTACTATGAAACAAATTAGACTGGTATATAGGGCACAGGAGATAAGCGCACAAATCCTGCTTACTATGATTAACAGGGTTTGTATGAATCCCTCTTTAACATTCAGCTTAAGATTTTACTTCTGAGATTCTCTCTTTCTCTCTGTGGTTACACTGATTGACATCAATACGTAAAGTGGCTTTAAATATCATTGTTATGCAGACAACCTACAGATTTATTGCTACTTTATCCTGATAATTCCTTGACAAATCTTATTTCTGCACTTCAAGAGTGTTTGATGGAGATTCAGCAGTGGATATATTCCAGCAAACTGTCTCTTAACATCTTGGAAACTGAATTATTATCATATCTCCATCTGCTCAAAAAAACTGTATGGTGCCTTCTCTACAACTTTTCTCTATCTGCTGCAATCTAAAGAATTACCATACAACCTTAAGTCTTAAAAACATTCTAGTTTAGCACCTAAATGCATTTTTTTTTAGCAATATAACAGTAGCAATTGCATTGGATTATTGCTTTGACAAGTTCTTAGCGCAACACCCATACACTTTAGAAGTGAAGATTTATGATCAATGCAGTTAGTCTCTTTCATCTCTTATACAAATATTCCATATAGCAAAAGTGACTAGAAGGGTAAACTTCTTTATTCTTAAAACTAATCTAATCTTGTTTCTATATTTCATCCTCTCCATTCTCTCCCTCAAATATTTTGCTGTTGTTATGGTCTTGACCTAGTGATATTCATAATTTTATATTTCCTTAAGACAATCTAAATAATACGAAATATATGTTACAAAACACTTTGAAGATGAGTAAATAAAAGTTTTTTTTAATAATAATAGTCTGTTGTTATAGTCAGCATCTCTTTTGCTTCATGAGAGGCATTTTAATTGGCATTTGAAGGCAATTCACAGCTCACATTTATACTAAGGGTCAAAATAACTGATAGGCAGAGATATACTACATTTAAATTAGAGAACAGCCTTCCATGTTTTATAAAATGGTTAGCTGGGTTAGTCTGAATCAAGAGAGATTTTCACAAGGGACAATTCAGTGAGACATAGCATAGTAGTCAAATACTTAGCTCTGTTTTAGGAACTGATTTGAGCTAATTCAGATATCTCATTTTTTTTTAGCTGTCATTATCAGAACTCTGACCAGAATGCAAAAATTGAGGTCTATGTCATAGATTTTATAAAAAGAACAGTGCTACTACTAATAATAATAATAATAAAAAAAAACTATTTTCCATATATGTTTCAGTATGTTAAAGAGATACAAAGCAGATTTTCTAGCTGTCTGCATGCTGTGGAAACAGTGGAAATTTTAAAAATAGTAATAAAGGTTTTGACAAAACTATGTCTTCCATCATATGGGCAGGATTGACATTCTTAGACTTCATCTGCATAAGGATTAATGGTAGAATACTGTGCTGTCTTTACCATTATTTTCCACAGATGTACATTTACAGAAGTATTTTAAAGACAGCTTCATGAAATGGAACATCTTCCTTGATCGTCTAGAAGAACACAGGTGGCTGGTAACACTGGGCCTTGCAGATACATAGTTCCAAACTGAGGCTTAGAGAGTTCAAAGGCGTTTTGAATGACTAGACAGTTGTCAAAAGATTCTTAAAATTAGTCAAGAAATCCCATCAAAATTACCAAGTGCTGAAAGTGACAGGTCTGCTGCTCTGAATCACATATCTGTACTTTTTTGTGGGTTTGCTGCTTTGCAGAAGGACTGAAGTTGTATAAAGGAACTCTAAAATTCCATTATTACATGAATTGAGGAATGTTCTCCTTCAAACATTAAAGATTTCAGGCAGAATAGAGGAGAAGATTTCTTCTGCTTCATGTTATCTCTAGCAAGATTGATTCAGAGTCTTTGGGTATATTAAGTTGGTATATTAAGTTTTAGACTATGATATTCTCTGTTACAGTTAAAATGTAACAACTGACATATGTTGGCTGGAAATGATATGCAAGCTGTAAGACGTAATCCTCCCCATTAACATTAAAGGGAATAGGTTTGGAGCTGAAAATGTAATTTAGTTAATAGAAAGAAGTGCTAAAACATCTCAGATTGTCATTTCAGAAAAATGGCTCTGAATTGGGAAATGAGCAGGAAAAAAATTAAATTGGACATAAAAACACAAGTGTCACCAAATGAAAGAATTTATTGGGAGTGTGTAATTAGTTCTGTAGTTTATTTGGACCAAGTAGACATTACACAGATTTTGATTAAAATATGATACTAACAACATGTCCAATAACAGTGATGTGCATATAATCAAGATATGTAACGCTAAAAAAAAGAAAAACTAGCGAAGTGTATTTTCAGTGAATGTCAAAGATTCTTTTTTTTTAAAAAAATAATTAAGTATTTTAAATGTCTACAGATTAATTGCAATGTAAGGGCTTCAGAATCTTGAAAGGTGAAAGAATAGCTTCCTCAAAACTAACTGAATCAATGAACACGGGTTTTAAATAGCAACATGATTTCTAAAAGAAATGAGCATATTGGAAAAGTAGTTTAAAGTATTGTAGAGCAGAAGACCAGTGAAAATGTCATGCAAATTATTCAAGACTTTTATACGGTTTCAGATACCTATCTGTATTTTTCATATATATGTATTCTATATAAAAATAAATATTATATTATATTATATATTATATATATATATAAAATATATTATATTCGTAAGAATTACAGTACACATTAATTAAATGAAATAATATTTTATTTAAATAATTAAATATATTAGTAGTTAAATATATTAATTGAATAAAAATGTAAGTGTAGATATACACACATGGCCCATATAATACATGCAAAAACACATACATGTATACACATATAAAATCCACAGAGAAATTGCAAATTCTTTGCACCAAATATTAATCTTTACATATCTGTTTCAAAAATTTCAAGCATCACTTCCCCCAAGCTCAAGAGCGGTGCCTCCCTATGAATAAGAAGCGCAGCAAAAGGGGCCGGAGACCTGCATGGGTGAGCAAGGAGCTGTTGGCCAAATTCAGACAGAAGAAAATACACAGAATGTGGAAGAGGGGACAGGCTACTTGGGAGACTTATAGGAATGCAGTCAGGGTATGTGGAGATATGGTGAGGAAGGCTAAGGCCCAGTTGGAATTGAGTCTGGCAAGGGATGTCAAGGACAACAGGAAGGGCTTCTTCAAATACATCAGCAGCAAGAGGAGGACTAGGGAAAATGTGGGCCCGCTACTGAATGGGGCGAGGGCCCTGGTGACAAGGGATATAGAGAAGGCAGAATTACTGAATGCCTTCTTTGCTTCAGTCTTCACTGCTAAGGGCAGCCCCCACGAATCCCAGAGCCTGGAGACAAGGGAGAAAGTCTGGAGAAGGGAAGACTTTCCTTTGGTTGAGGAGGATAGCATTAGAGACCTTCTGGGCAAGCTAGACATCCACAAATCCATGGACTTGGATGGGATGCACCCATGGGTACTGAGGGAGCTGGCAGATGTTCTTGCCAGGCTGCTCTCCATCATCTTTGAAAGGTCCTGGAGAACTGGAGAGGTGGAGGCCTGTGGCTAGTGCCGTCCCCCAGGGCTCAGTACTGGGGGCAGTCTTGTTCAACTTATTCATCAGTGACCTGGACGAATGGAGAGTGACTCCTCAGCAAGTTTGCTGATGAAACCAAGCTGGGAGGAGTGGCTGACACACCAGAGGGCTGTGCTGCCATTCAGAAAGACCTGGACAGGCTGGAGAGTTGGGCAGAGAGGAACCTCCTGAGGTTCAACAAGGGCAAGTGCAGAGTCCTGCACCTAGGGAGGAATAACCCTAGGCACCAGGACAAGCTGGGGACTGACCTTCTGGAGAGCAGCTCTGCAGAGAAGGACCTGGGAGTGGTGGAGGATGACAAGTTGACCATGAGCCAGCAATGTGCCCTCATGGCCAAGAAGACCAATGGTCTTCTGGGGTGCATTGGGAAGAGTGTTGCCAGCAGGTCAAGGGAGGTGATCCTGACCCTCTACTCAGCCCCAGGGAGGCCTCATCTCCAGTACTGCGTCCACTTCTGGGCTCCCCACTACAAGAGAGACATGAAGCTCCTGGAGAGAGTCCAGCATAGGGCTACAAAGATGATCAGAGGGCTGGAGCACCTGCCCTATGAGGAACGGCTGCGAGAGCTGGGCCTGTTTAGCCTGGAGAAGAGAAGACTGAGGGGGGATCTGATCAATGTGTACAAGTACCTGAAGGGAGGGTGTCAAGGGGATGGGGACAAACTCTTTTCAGTTGTCCCATGTGACAGGACAAGAGGCAATGGGCAGAAATTGAAACACAGGAAGTTCTGCCTGACTGTGAGGGGGAATTTCTTCACTGTGAGGGTGATGAAGCACTGGGACAGGTTGCCCAGAGAAGTTGTGGAGTCTCCTTCTCTGGAGATCTTCAAGGCCCGCCTGGATGCAACTCTGTCTAACCGTGGTGTAGGTAACCCTGCTGAGCGAGGAGGTTGGACTAGATGATCTCCAGAGGTCCCTTCCAACCTTACTGATTCTATGATTCTATGATTCTATGAATCTGCAGGCATCCAAAAGTGTTGGTGAGGTAGGTTTTTTTAACATCATATAAACATGTTTTTCCTAAAAACATTCAATTATTGATAATTATTAAAGGTAGTATACACTAGCTCTGTCTGGAAGAATTAAATTGGATATTTTCTTTTAGTATAGTGGTAGCGTGATTGATTTCTCATCTGCTATCCCAGTAAAGAAAATTCAAGAATTGTGCTGAAATTATAAAACTTTATTTGCTTAAGCATCATTAAAAAGAAAGTCTTATTCCACTCTGAGAAATATATATAAATATGAAATGTTGAAAAGTAACGAATATCCATCAGCTGACCTTCCTCTCCCCTTAAGAAGTGTCTCTCAGTTACATTCTATATCTCTACTTGGCATTCCCAGCTTATATACTCAAAGACCATTTTAGCTTTCTTAGCTATAGCTTTGCAATAAGAAGGATATGAAAAGACAATCCTAGAAATAAGAAGTTATTCCTCCAAGGTCATGTATCAGATGAGTAGCCATGTGGGGCATCGCACACAAGAGCATTCCACATTGAGATGTTTTGTAAAGCCACATCATTTCTCTGCTGCTGTGTAAATAAAGATACAATAGCTATGTTTATTTCAGACTTTGTCTTGCATACAAGTTTTCATATAAATCAATAAGAATTTGGACTGAGTAAATACTAATAAAGATTTCTGTTTGACTTGAGTTATTTTCTACTGATATCAAAAGTAGTTTAACTTTTTAATGTGTTTTATCAATAACAGTAAACTTTAAAACCATTAAAAGCTGATACAAAAGTGACCCATTCTTGTTTACAGCTTGTTTCTAATGATTTGCTGAATTTTTTTTTCAGTGTTCATTTTAAAAGATCTATAAAAGTTTACTGGCATGTTTATGGCCATCTATCTCTACAAAACCTATACAAACATTGTTTTTTTTTTCACTTTAAAATGTTGTGAAATTATCACAACTTTCTTTTTCTTTTTTTTTTCTCTCTCTCTCTCTCTCTTTTTATTTATTATTTTTTTTTGAAGTATTTTCCTCTAAGGATAAAATTGGGCTATCTATCCATGGGCTTAGTTAATAAGGACTTTCTGGGGTAAGTAATCAACCATTAAAATAAGATACCACCTTTCACTGCTTTCACTGTATTAGGTCTATTAGATCTATTAGATTATCTGTTTAGAATTAGATCATATAGGCCCAAAGGGTAAGAATTCAATAGCTTTATTTAAAAGAGATTACCTCAGTGTGCTAAAAAAAATGTCTTTGGTAATCTGTTTATATTGCTCATATTTATCTCTACTCTATTCCATCTCATCAATTTATTACCCCCCTGATATGTCTTAAAGGACTCTTCAACTAGTGACCACTTGTGTAGCATAGCTCAGAAGACATTACTGAACAAAGTGGAACAGATACAGATAAAATGGACAGAAGCATGTTGAACTTCATCAAAAACAAAACAAACAAAACAAAACAGGAATACCAAACTTCTTTAAAATTTGTGTATTAATCACTGAATTGTGTAAAGTCTCCTACTAGACCAAATAATAAAGTAGAAAAGTACATTACAGAGAAAAATCCTATCCTGACAACAGTGTAGAAGATATCCTAACATGCCTTTTCCACTTTTCCACTCCTAATTCTTATGACTTGGCAATTCTATTTTTTAAAGAACTTTAGTCTTTATCACTTGCTAGAAGTGCAGAATACAGACTTAATATTTCAGTTCTAAATCATTTGTCAGATAAGATTCTTTCTTCGTGGTAGATTATAGAGAGCTCAAAAATAGACTGTTACTGAACAAAACAAAACATACTGTAACTGAAAACTGTTTTCAAATAAAGAAGATAAAATATAGCCAAGTGTGTAAGTAAGAGAACCATTAACTTATTTCCGAAGATGGAGAAGCATTTGAGTTTACTGAGGACTGAGTTATTTGGGATCATGATCAACAGCTACTCTGCCTTTTACATTAGTACTAGACCCACTGGAGAGTTTTTGAAGCAAAATAAGACCCTTGTCATATTTGTATAGTAATAATTGATATTTCTATTGAATCTGGAAGAGTTTTGTCAGCTATGGATCGACTGATTCCTTCATGCGAAAGAATTAAGATTTGAAAATTTCACACATAAAATTCTAAATTACTAAATTCACAGATGATTTGAAATAACAAAAATGTGAAATTCCCAATTCAGCCTTAGTATTCGGGATAAAGAGTGTGTCAAAGCAAGTGAAAAGGGAACGTTTTTCCTTCTCTAAAGGCTTTTGCATGCTGTAATTTTGATCTCTGGAAGTTATTGTAGCTTGACAATTGCTAAGGACTATGTCCTCCTATTCAAAAGTTAAGCCACAGTTGAATGCAAATTAGAATAAATATTTGTTATAAACCAGAAGGAATATTTATTGCTTATCAATAACAAAAAGGTTGAAATTTTCAGTCCAAGGACTGCATTTAATTCTTTTGTAAATCTTCCTGTACTTTATTCTGTACTTTCAAGATATCCTGTATATGTACGGATACTTAAAAAGTCCGTATGTATACATATGATAACAAAATCTGGTTTTAGTGGTCATCTAAAGGAGCAGCAAAAGTAATTTCTTAATACAAGATTGGTATTAATCGATGGTTAAATTAAAGTTACACACAACTTAGGGATCATTTTGTGTGTTCCCTTCAGAACAGAAGTTATCTGATGAACACTTCTTTAGCATTGACTTTTCTCTTCAATCTCAGTCACAAAGTGAGATATGCTCCACTAATGTCTTTACACACGTACAAGGTTTCTAACTTGCACTGAAATCTTGAGAGAGGAATGTTCTACATCTATGCAATACTTCACTGAGGTCTGTCAGCCACTTAATACAGTGCTTCTTGAAGGCAAAGACTTAGGTGTTTCAAATACTTAAAAATATATTAATATATCTACGTACAGCTCAGTGAAATTACTTTTGATATTTCTTGTTGTCTTTTAAAATTAACCATCCCATCTGAAAATTACTCTATTGGCCATTAGAGTTAATGTTTCAAAGTTGTTAGTTCAGGTCTTTGTACTTGTACTGTATTCTTAGGATTTGTTGTTGCTAAGCTATCCGTCACTTTATATGATACTAAACACTAGACACGGTGAGAAAACATCCGATAAAACTGCTGACAGATATTAAAATTTAATACAATCTCTGTATGAAGTTTGCTTAATCAAATGTCAGAGAGATCTTAAATCTATCAGTAAAGACCTTAATCCACCCAGGGGGCAAAATCAACATTGAAGGTGAAAATCCCACACAAGAAAAGAGCCTTTAAGACTTGTATTTGTACTGCCATCTGCCTTGAGTTAATTGTTCTCAACAGGCTACTCAGCTGCCATTTAATCTCTATATTATTTATTAAAGAAGGAGTGAATACATGAAAACATGTCATGAGCATTAGTAAAGTTCTGATATACTGATAACAGCCTGATTAGTATCCTTATACTCCACCAATATAAATCTTATTTTCTTCTCTCCAGGTGAAATGCTAATCTTTGTGTATTCACAGTTACTAATTAATAAACCTGACATATGTAATTTTGACAGGCAGACATATTTAAAAAAATACAGTAACACTTTTGGTAATTCACAAGTGAATATATTGCTCTTTGAAAACAGCTTTTCTCATAGACTAAAGTTCTGGTCAAAATTTCTTGTGCTGTAGGATTATGTGCTATATAAGAGAGACACTTAAAAGTTGGGAAATGATGGTTTGCTCTTGTATCTAGCAAGTTGTTCTTTTATTCTGTTGTGAAATTAGTAACTATGGGAATCTTACCATTTGTATGAGGAGAATAATGCAAAGTGCAATGAGTGTCCTCAGACCTGCAGTATGAGTGCAACAGTCACAGTAAGAAGGATAACAGGGCATAGTGGACAGGAGGCCTCTCGGGACACCGCGGTGAAAATAATGCAGTTTTGGAGCCTTCTCTTCCATCTGTTATAGGTACTTGTCCGTTCTTTAGAAAACTGTTTGTTAATATGATTTTAGGAAAGGAAATATATTTAGGAAATATAGAAATATTTCTATTTATTAAAAGTATAAAAAAGTATAAAAAAATAAAATTGGGGAATTCAGAAAGAACAACCTGATAATAGAGTCACACTTGCATTATTTCTTTAACTTTAAAAGGACTTTGATCATCAGCCTCACATCTCTAATAAAGTGTTGAGCCTATGGTATTAATTGGTACTAACTGGTACTAATAAAGATATTCATCAAACACTTGTTGCCCAGTGCAGAAGAAATTATAATGCTGCTTCTTAGGAGTTAACTGTCTGTACTCCATTTTACACACTGTAGTAAATTCCTATTTCTTTTCTCAGCTCTCTCAGTGAGACGCTGAGGGTTATACATAGAACAAACGTGTGAAATGGCAATATGAAGAATGTTGGTGGAAACATCATGACATTGTGGGGAGCATAGATGTATTCTGTATAAAATAACTCCACGACAAGGATATAAAGTAATATTTAATTGATTATCTATTGAAGTTGAGTTAATGGGAAACTTAAACAAGCACTCTTCCAATTGGCTTACACAGTGATACATCTTAGGACAGAGCTGTGATACATTTTAGGACAGAGCTGACTCCCACACAAAAAAGTGATTTTCCACCAGGATAACTTTATTTACAGATGGAATGGTAGGCTGTACATGTCTAATCAAAATCAAAAATGGTAATAAAAATTAGATTATGGATTACTCTTGATCTTGATATTACGAAGTAAATATAAAAGTTCAAACATATAGTGATTCCATTGACTGTCGTGATATTACTCTTCTCTTTAAAGTTAACCTGTTTTTCTCTCTGTTTAATCTGTTTTTCCTTGATCAAGTTAATAAGTCAATAAATATCCAGTATGATGTTATCTGTATCATCTCTGGACAGTCAATTTGCATTCATCCATCCATTTACCCACCTTGGGGCTTTCCATGACTTCCACATAGGAATTTATCACTTCAGGAAGCTTCCTGAAGCTGCCAGACATTATTATTATCATGAACTATGAAGGAATCATATTAATGTGTCTCTATCAGTGTGTCATGTCTCCTAGTGGTGTGTTTTTTCCTCCCCCCCCCCCCCCATAATTCTCTTCAGGAATGAGATATGTTTCAGAACACAAGCCCAAAGGAAGCAGAGGAGGCCCCGTTGGTGTAACCACAACTTCAAACTCTCCACGCAGGCTTCTCTCCATCATTTTCTGACCTGTGCTCTATATCTTAACAGATAGATTTGGAGCCCTGCTGTTGCCTACAGGAATATGGTGGAAGCATAGACATCTCAGTGCTGAGACAATTTTATTTTCTGCTATTTAGCTTATAAGAAGCGGGTCTGAAGGATTAAGATCTAACACTGTACCATTCCTCAAATTCCAGAAGGATTGAAAGGTGAAATTACTTAGCTGCTTGCTGAGGAGTACAGCCGTTTCTTAAACCAGGGTAAGTATCAGAGAAATTAAATGCTGAATGCATAATGTCAGTTTTTTAAAAAGCCACAAGTTTGATCTCTGTACTTATTACACTCAAAACTTTGTTATGAACGAAATCACTATCTGTATATGCACACACACATACATAATATTATACATATAGGCGTGTGTGTGTGTTCCACAGTAGTTCCGTTGCTACTTTAACAGTCTAGAAGTACCAATTCCTGAATTAATTCAGATAAAAGCCTCATTAATAACAGAGTTAATACTGCTACAGAGCACCTCCGGCCTCCGGCGCCCGCTCCTGCTCCGCGGCGCGGCTCTCGCCCCTCCGGGCGCCGGGCGGCGAGGGCGGAGCGCGGCCCGGCAGCGCCCCGGCTCCGCGCCCCGGGCTGCCGGCGGGGCCGCAGCGGCTCCCGGCCGCGGCTCGCCAGACCCTTGCGGCGGGCGGCGCGGGCAGAGCTCGAGCTCGCGCCGGGGGGCGGCGGGCGCTGGGCCGCGAGGCCGGCGCGGGAGCGAGCGCGGCCCGGCCCGGCCGGGGGGAGCCGCCCCGGCCCCGGCCCCGGCCCCGGCCCCGGCCCCGGCCCCGGCCCCGGCCCCGGCCCCGGCCCCGGCCCCGGCCCCGGCCCCGCCGCCTCCCGCGGAGCGGCGACGAGTCATACAGAATGAACTGCGCACTAAACAATTGATAGAAACAATAGTAAATTATGTAATTAATGGACACATAGGTAAAATTGTTCCGCAGGAGAAGAGCTTTCCGGAGAGAAATCACACTGCTCACATTTTCCCGTGTCCTTTGAAAGAATTACACATGCAGAGCTGGTTTGCTATAATGCGGTAGGATTTAGAAAAGCCTTAGAAGAGTCCTATTGTAGATAACTAAGCTGTAACTGGATATGAGAAAATCTTTCCATGGATTACTGACTGGTTTAAGATAGTAAAGAGAGGGTGGTAAAAAGGGTCAGTTTTCACAGTAAGCTAGGCTGTCGGTGGAGGTTCCACAGACACCACCAGCACAGTATAGTCGTAAATGTTCTGGAAAAGGACTTAAATAGTGAGGCAATAATGTTTTCTGGTGGGGCAGAATTATTGAAATAGAAAAAGACTAGTGCCAGAAGCTGACTGAAAAACTACAGTGGGGACTTCTGATAGTAAGTAATCAGGTGATAAGATGTCAAATATATTGTGTGATGCAAAGTAAGGTTTTCAAATATAAGAAAAAAAATCGCACACCATAACAAACTTCAGATTTTTTTTTTTTTTTTTTTCTGGAAGAATTCTACTTAGAAAGTTCTTTAAAATCGTTACTGTATTGTTCAGAAGCAGTCAAAAAGATAGTGTTTGTTATTCTGGAGGAAGATGTTTGCGGCAAGAGAAAGGTCACTGTGACACTACACAAATTGATGGTATGCCTGTATGTTGCATATGATGAGGACTATCCAGAGAAATTATTGGAAGATAATCTTAAAACTCAAAAAGAAAAAAAAAAAGTCAAGAAGGCTTTTTCAGGCAATTCATAAATGGAAAATATTTACAAGACAAACACAGAAGCTGAAAAATGTAAATATGTTTAAAAAGTCTTGGAGAATAGCAACTAGTAAGTGCAATAGCCTGACTATACCTCTCCTTGGAAGTCCCTGAGCCACGGATAGCCTAAAGCTGGAGGATGTTAAAGAAGTCAGCTCACTTTATACTTGCCCAATTTCTGTCAGTCTTTTTCTAAATATTTGCTACTGGCTGCTGTCAGAAAACGAATATTAACGTACAGGCACTTTTTGATCTGATCTGACCTTTTGGACAGATTCAGGTTCTTATTTCTAAAGGTTTTATTAATTTTAATTTAATTATTAATTTTATTCATATTAAATATGAAAACAACAATTAAAACAAATAATGTTCTACTCTTTTTATATATATAACTAGAAATCTATAATTCAGAATGTCACCAGTGTCTGTAAGTAGTTATCCAAGAGTGTGATCTACAATTTTCATGCAGTAGATTTTGAATGACAATATGTTGCATGGAAGCATGGAAGTCTAATGCTTATGGAAAATTTAGGATGATAACTCAGAAACTATAATATGATCTAAAGTAAAAAGAAGAGCTATCACTGGAAAAGAATATCTGAGTGCTATCGCTTGTAACTTTTTTGACTGAGGGAAAGAGAACTGCTTTAAATAACATAAATGATGTTCTGATCAATATTATAATGAAATTTAATATTTGATGTTAGATTATTAGCATAAAATGAATTTTTCCTTTTATTATTGATGCATAATCAGTATTTTAATCAGATTCATCAACGATACATCTAGAATTCAGTATAGCAAGAAAATGAATTGCTGGATTGCTAACAAACATACCTTATGATTTCGTTTTTATATAATCTTCAGTTACCAACTTTATAGGAAAACCATTTTTATAACTACAGTAAGAACTTCATACCTAGATCGTTAAAATGAAAACACATTAGTGCATATTTTTAACAAAAGGAAATATAGAAGTAACTTTTTAAAGTAGAGATATCCTAATTCTGAGATGTTTAAAATGTGATTTTCACAGCAGCTGCCATGAATTTTGTGATTACACATTTTACCAAAAATAACTTTTTATTTCATGGGTATATATTTTAATGAGTGGAATTTGAAATTATGCAAATATATTCCCACAGAAAAGAAGAAACATGAATTTCTTAGTTAACGTAGTTCAAGAGTAATTGCAATAATGCCTGAATTGTGCAAAACATACTTTCTGCAGTGATTAAAAGTTGATCATCCTGATTTAGAATAAAATCTAAAATATCTAATTAATGATATATAAAACAATTTAAGAAATTATGACCTAAAATACACCTTTGCTCATATACGGTGTCTCTGAGCAATCTTTGCTCTTCCCAGTAATGGGTATAGCATACCTGTTTCTGATCACAACTTTCAATTTAAGGAATCTTACATGAAAAATTAAACTGAATGATATCTTTGACTACAGTCTCAGAATGTATGGATTTAGAATTGAAAAAGTTCTTCATAGGAATTAAAGTATATGAATTAAAAATTGTCATCCAAGCAATCAAATTTTGTAATTGACAGAATCAAATTTTATAAAATTCTTTATTGGATATTTCAAAATTTGTTTTGTCCGGTTCAGATCAGACTCAGTTATATTTATTTTTTACATTTATTATGAAACGTAACTAATACAAATACAATAGAAAAATAAAAAAGAACAAATAATATCTAGTACTATTCAAGCCATTCCATCTCGTGAATCAATACAAAAAACATGAATTATGACAGTGTCAAAATGCTACCATTCCTGAAACAAAATTATTCAAAGCATCTATTTTAAAATAATAAAAGATAGGAACATATGTTTTCATTCATATTTAACTTGAATCTTTGCCCCTAAAACCTCTCCTAGAAATTCCACTTTTAAAAAAAGATCATGAGTATTGATTAGCTACAATTTTTTTTCCTGTGAAATGAAAATTCTCTGAAATATAATGTTTTAGGATGTCTTGATTAAAGATATGATTGCTCATTTTAAGGATGCACAATATATGTTTAGTGTGAATTAGAAATAGCTTATATTTCATTAAGGAATGAAAAAAAATAAACTTATGCATTTAGATTTAACAAGCACTGATCTTTGCTTCCATTCTCATTCAATTGAGTGAGAATTTTAACACTGAATTTAATCGTTCTAAAGTTATACCTATGCTGAGGGACAGTAAATCCTCTTCCTTGCATTTTTTGTTTCTAGTGTTACTTTAAGTGAAAGTGTTTCTCACATGGCCTTAGCACATGGTTCCCCAGATGTAAAGGGGTCCTTCATTAGGAAGGACACAGAGGACTACTTCTTGATTCATACGTGTTTGAGTACAAATTTGAGAAGTCTCTGCAGCATCTCCATCTTGCTACTATGTATTCCCCTTTTGTTTCAGTGAAACATCTCCCTCTAGAGAATGGGTATCTATAAAGCGTCTTTTGAAATCACGATCTTATTTCTCCAAGCTTCCCTTTCTTTTATTTACCTCTTTCCAAATAGACATGAAAGAAAGCAACTACAAATATTTCTTACCTAAATCATAATTTCGTATTTTCTTAGATCGTAAAATCCAACAACCAGAAGTCTAAAAACGGGGAATTCCCTTTTCCATTAACCAGACCTTTTCTTTGGACAAAATACCTTTCTGCCTTTTTCAGACCTCATACATACGTATAAGCTATGAAAAATGATAATTATTTTATTTTAAAAATACTCTAAAATTAGTCAGGAGCCTCATCCGAATTGTGTCTGACAAGAAATGAAAAGAATGACTTTTGGCTTTCCTGAAATTGATGATTTTAATAAAGATACATTCTAGACATGCTGTCAACATTTTAGGAAACAAGCAGAAATAGTATTCAGTGTGTGTGTGAAGGATCTATGCAGTCAAGTAATAATTGAACTGTAATTATAGTCTCCATGCTCTCTACTCAGTTACTGATACAAGCCCATATGCTTATACTTTATTTTCAGTACAAATCTGTTCAAAGACAGCAAACTAGTCTGTTTTTATTCTTTGCAGAAATCAAACTTACCAGTTTTAATCATAGTTGCCAACTTCTAGGTTGTCCTTCACATCTCAGTGGTCAGCTAACAGTAATCAACACACATTACTCACAAAAGGCTCAATCCTAATTACTCGTCTCAGCCTACAATATAAACAATCAGCGATGCATGATCTGAATGCTGACTCACTTTTTAAGCTTTCTAAGTTTTCTGAGCTATTCTACAACCTCTCTGCAGACTGATCCTCAGGTATATGAGATGCAGCCACAATGAATACACCAGACTGATTATAGCACAAATATATTGAGTTCCAGTGCCTTTTGGTTAGACTAGATAAAAATATGACATCCAAAATGATATATGAATTATTACCCAAAATCCAGAATCTAGTTTCCTGCTTAAATGAGTATTAACTACAGCTGTTTGAGGATGCCAGCAAGAGGAAAAGTTACTGTTTTCAGAGCAACGTAGAATGAACATGGCATGGGCTGAGTTATCTATACCAATTGATGATATAGCCCTAAAGGCTTTGCTATTATTTCTTCTTCCGTTATTGTTTTCTTCAACTATAGATTAAAAATAGAACAATAGTTAGAAAAAAAAAAGGTCCAAAAAAAAGAATTCCTGTCAATGAATAAATGATTTTTTAGACACTTGAAAACCTGGGAGTACAGGGTAGCAGAAAGGATATTACAGGCAGAGGTGAAAGTAATCCAGTCAAAATGGGGGTGCACACAGCTGTATCATTTCTAGTTAATCGTGATTCAGAATGAATACTGCTGCAGGTAGCACCAATTGGAAGAGGAAGGCTCAAATTGGAGGCTTTGAGAAAGCCCTAAAAAATGGTTTATACCCAAATTCTGCATTGTATGTAAGAAGGTGCAATTGTTGACTTCCAAAAGTTTTTTTGGGTAATTTTCAATCCTATCCTTCAATGCAAATACTCTTAGTAGGGGAGAAAAGTGGATTGTTTGAAAGCTGCTTCTTTTTCTATTGGTAAATGAGTTATCTTTTGTGAACCATCTGAGGAGAAGTTCAAAATGAAAACTGATTAAAACCCTACCTTCCTTGGAGAAATTGTGGATTCACCATTTTCCAAAACTATTTTAGTCTTTTCCAGTTTGTATTTTCTCCCAGTTGGGAGACCAAATTAAAGTGGGAAAAAATGTAATGGTGTTTCTTATGTTATGTTTTAAAGAATGCATTAGGGGATCTTGAGCTAATTGAAAAAAAAAAAAACTCTTGTAAGACTGCATGCATTACTGTTCATATCAAAAAAACAATTTGGAGACAAGATAGGGCCATAAAATTATCTTGAGAATGATATAAGCAAAACAGGAAATTTTTAGAGTGTTTATCTTTAAAATGAAAGGAAGTGTAGCAGAATATGGTATCTTTATTGATGCAGCTTATGTCCAAAGTAGCATATAGCTTGAGTAGGGAGGTACAATAGAAATTATAATCTGTTTTGAGTCCTTTCTGAGGAAACAGAGGAAAAAATAAAGAATTAGAGTAAGATACTTATTCAAATCCACTTGTGTCCCCAAAAGAGTAGAGTAGGGTACAGCAATAATTCCTTTCTTCTGAGCTTCAGTGTCACTTGCTAAGCTGAGAAACTGGAGTGAACTTGCAAAGCCATAGTTCTTATCCTACCCCACTAGAAGATGTGGCTGTTTTCCCCTAGAAATGCTGTGGGCAGTTTCCATTAAGAGCATAAAAGCAATGACTTTCAGTAACTGTGGCTTTTTAAGCAATCGTGGAAGGAAATAATAAATGTATGAGAAAAAAAGGAAGCTGAATGTTAGTAACTTTGTTTTTAATATTGTTGTGATTCCTCCATCTAACAAGAGTGACCTGTAAACAGTTTCCAGGGATGTGGCTCCAGCTTAGAGCATAGGCCTACTTCTATTGCTGCTGTTGTTGATTCCCCAAAAGGAAAGTTTAGGGAAGAAAGCATGGAACCTTCCATTTTCCTGCCTTATAACATAAAGGTTGTTAATGGAAATTATTATATGAAGAAATTCAGAAACTTATAAGTCAGAGACTGACAGGATGTTTCAATAGTGGATTAGATGGATCTCAAAGCTATTGCAGTTATAGTTTAAAAATATAGAAAGGGAGTGTGTACTTCATTAGTATCTAGCTACTGGAGACCCAAGCAAGGACTGTGTGAGAGGCAGACTATTTCACATCTTGCTGCTGTGGAGTTCTCACATCTCTACTTCACGCTGGACACTGAAATATTTTCTACAATTTTCAAGGATTTTTTTTCCTAGATGAAAATTTCATCAAGAAAGAGCTCATTTCCTCACTGTATTAATTAAAGTAATAACTCTGTAAACTTAACTAATATTTGAAAAACTTGTCATCCATTTTTAAGTAGAGACATAAGAATGGTTGCCATGTCTGGTTTTGTGCAAGGGGAGGATTTCTGCATGTGCATTCTGGGCTGAATGCCCCTGATGTTACTATAAAAGCTCATCAACTGTGGTTCTGACCAGTACTTACTGGGAGGTAGTTTGGAAATTCTGGGTGTTGCAAACAGAAACAGTTTTGTATGATCTGCTATTTCATTAATGCTAACTGATGAAGCCACAAACTCTGATTTTTCTCATGGTCACTGAAGAAAGGAAAAAAAAGGGAGAGAAGGAAGACAAAACTGTGGATGAGAATTTCAAAGTTATATTTTACAATTACCTCAAATTCTTTAGTTTATGAATAGGAACATGTTGGACTAAAGATAAAATCTCCAGAGATAGGAAGTGAGAGATACAGGAAAGGATTCAAACTGACATAATCTGCTCTTCTGTGAAAGTGAGAAATCAGTATAAGGCATGATGTTACTCTCTGAGTTGTTATGCTAACAGAATGATACCTCACTTCTATAATCATCTGTCAATGATAAATTAATGCTGGCATGCAGCTGAAGTATTCAGTAACCATGGGTATAATCCTAAGAGAAAACACAGAAAAATTTATCTGAAAACGTAGACTTCTAGAGTAGCACAGCTAAGGATTTTTGAGGAAAGAAACTGTCTACCATTATTTATTTCTAGTTTGTTCAAAAGCCAATGTTTTCAACTCGGCCCCTTCTTTTGTAAATAAAGAAGATTAAAGAGAATACGCTACACTTATATAAGTAATTTCTCCTCTTAGTGGATACAGCTTTACAAACCAAAGTGGTAACAAAAAAGATTCCCAGAAAGCCTGTTGAGGTCAATAAAGAGTTTAATATATCAGGGAACAGATGCAACAAAAACAGAGCTTAGCGTGTTATTTATTGGAGTGTCTCAAAACCTTTTCCTTGAATTTTCCTGTAAGACTGAGCACTTGATTCTACCTTACAGGCCTGAAGTGTGAAAGGGTATGGCCTTTCTGTAGTCCTCTTTCATTGGTGTACATGTGGAACTATAGACTCTTAGATTGTCTGTGGAGATGATATTAACAGTGACAATGACAAAATGGAGTGGGCAGAGAAGATGAGAAGACTTCAGGACAAAGCTGGAAGGATCTAGTCTTCTGGAGAGAAGGGAATGGACCAAGATGTAGGAATAGAGGAAAAGGTTTGAAGGAACACTCCAGTAAATGCTTGAAAGCCATGATCCTTTGAATCTGAATATATCCAAGTGGATTCTTAAGTAATAAGTAACCACAACCAAAACTCTACATTGAATGTTGGAAAACTGTTTTTTCGAACAGCACAGAAAATCATATGAAAAATTTCTTATTCAATGTGGTCTTACAAAATGCTTACATAATTTGTAAGAGCCATGAAAATAGAGAAAGAAACTTTGTTTCTCATGGGCAAGTAGTCAGAATGCTGATGCTAGATGGAAAGCTCTTAACCCTTTTCCAGTTAATAATAATTTTCTGTGGTCTTAGCCACTTCTTTCCAGCTACTTGAAATGTCTTTTTCTTTTCTCTCTCTTTTTTTTTTTTTTTTTTTGACTTGAGGATGATCCAGAGTCATCATCTATTTGTTCCTACTTATGACTGATGAATCAATGTTGAGCTCCAGTTTTCTGAATTGACTAGGGATTTTGTTTGCTGCAGAGCTGTAAGGCTGTCTTCTAACAATTACTAACGATCATGGGAAACTGGCCAAATCATTGTCTGGTAAAGTTTTTCTCCCACGAAAAACATCACTCATAATTTTGTTGTTACATGCCAAGTGGATGTTAAGACTGTCTGACAGCACACTTCTGGAGTCCAAGGCTAATCTGTGATACAGACCTATATGTTTGCAGGGTTTGATTTAATGAATGATCATCTGAAAAACTAATGGCTTGCATTTTATCAAACCATACCTTATTTTAGTGTAAAAAAAATTCACTTTCAGGATTCTCTAAATAGCTTAGAAATATGGTGTGAGCCATTTCCAAGTTGCTCTCTAATCTTCTACAAGAGATTCACAAGCCTGGCTATTGACTATTAGAAGACAGCTCTTCTTTCTTATCTTGTACTTGTCAACGTGCCTGTGAACAACTTCCAGTTGTTTCTAAAGCCTGTCAAATGTATAATTAGATTTGGATTTCACTGCTTTAGGTGATATTTTGGCAAGTTACTTAAAGCTGCTGAGAGTTATCCTCCTTCCTAATCCTGAAAGAGTAAGTGAAATGCCCAAAGATTTTTATATGCTACAGGTAATATATTTTCACTATGATAATTATAATGTAGAAAGTCCGTGAAGAACATGCTCAAGTAAAGTGTAAAAAACACTATACACATATATATCTACTGACTGTATTATTCATTAAATGCCTACACTACACAGTCTGTTTTTCCATTGAAGTACAGTAGCAGTAGTTCACTTCAGGTTTTTCAGAGACATCTGACTGCTGCCATCAGGTAGAGGACATAGACACTGACAAATTTATCAGTATGTGCAATTGGACGCAGTCATTCCAGTGGGTTAGGTAACATTTTGATGATCTTTGGCTCCTTCTGAATAGGATTGCTTCACTGCTACAGAGCTCTCAGAAATGCATTTCTGTGATCTGGGAATAATGCCTGAACAGAAACTGTATGACTACTCTAAAAATTGCAACCTCAGGATATACTGAGGATCGATGATACAATGAAATAATTCAAATCAAAAGCAGTGAAGATTTTACCTCCTTATATTTCTTTCTACCTCCAAGATATATAGGCTGGCTCAGCTGGGGAGGGGATGTTGGGAGGAATTTGATTGCTTTCTTACAATTGTAAAAGACATGGAATTTATGATATGAACCAACTCTTTTCTGTTTGTAACTTCCATTCTTCAATACTATTTCAGTGAAGGAGAATCTAATTTAAGATATTTCACTTCCCATCCTTTGAAGGATGTTATGACACCCTCAAGTGCACTGATTCAGCTGTGTGGTCGTGCTCTGAACCAGATCAGTGGGACGTGTAATCTTAAGGGGAAAACACATTCACATACTCACGCTCCTTATTTATTTCAGTAGATCGTTTCAGGAAGTGTAGGTTATAGGTATCCTACACTTCAGGAAGTGTAGGTTACACAAAAATTGAATTGACTAGAGATAGTAATCTTTCCTAGGGAATGAGTAAGTGTGGGAACAGGAGAGGTAGAACCCTTAGATTTTGCTACTGCTACTGGCAGGTTACTAACATGAAGTTGTGGTTTAATAGAGCACTCAGGCTTTTTCTCCTAAGTTTAATTCTTAATGACTGTTACAAAGATACACATCAGAATATACTTTTGTAGTGTTCAACATTGAGGTATTATTATTATTATGAAAATGGAAATTAAGGCTAAAAGGAAAGTTACTTGTGTTTTCTCAAGTCTGACTGTTCTGCTTGATCTCTGGCTGGTAATAACTGCCAGTCTACTACCTCCTCTAAGTGAAAAGAACACATAACCCTCCTTACATAGCAGTTCTCTACTTTCTAAGTTACTTTTTCGGTTAGAATAAATCAACAAACACTGGCCTGCCAAAGTCATTAGTACCATTAGTTTATATTAGCTGAAGATATGGCCAGTTTTACAGTGAACTTTGTCCTTACTGAGTTGTCCTATTTGCTGTTCTGCTGCATGGTCTCACTGAAGATTTACCTGTATGTGGAGAAAACTCTTGTGTTGAGTCTCTACTTTATTTTCTCTGAGCCATTCAGTAGTTCTTTATCAAGATTTTTGGCATTTTCTTATGATGCAGAAAGGCTGTCTTCTAACTCCACTCTTCTAGTTCCACTCTGGAACTAATAAATAACTGAATGGGGAAGACTAGGTACCAGATAGAATGAGTTGCTTGAGGACAAGAGTATGGACACATCTTTTATTTTAAGGATATGGTTAAATTACCTGTTGATTGCATTATGTTTAGATTACTTTGAAAACAACACTTAAACATGTGATAGCTGTAACACAAAGTTTCTATAGCAAAACTGTGTCCACTCACTGAATTATCCATACATAGACAGTATGCTGTCTGTGTAGTAGAGCAGTGTTAATTATTTAATAGAATTACAGAATCATGGAATCAGTAAGGTTGGAAGGGACCTCTGGAGATCATCTAGTCCAACCCCCCTGCTCAAGCAGGGTCACCTAGAGCATGTTAGACAGAAATTTGGGTGATTTGACTGAAATAAGAATGTGTTCCTGCTCTATAGTATGATGTTCAGAGCTATGGCCAAGACTTTAATTTCTAGGCATCCAATTCCTTCAGTCTCCTTTCTCTGTGACTTAATCTCCTTTTCTTAACCTGCTCCAGTTTGAAACCTGCAGTTTTATCCCTTGGATGGTTGCAGTAGCAGCTTGCAGGGATCAGACATATTTATTCTCATTTGATAAGTAAGCAGAGGGGATGGAGGAAGAGCACTGGTGTTTCTCATATTCCAAGTATACTGACTGAAGCAATAGCATAAGTTCTAATGGTGTAATATAGCCTACAACAAAAGCAGATTAACATAAATATATAAAATTCATTAATCTTAGGAATTTTTATAATTGATTAGTACAGTGTATGACTGCTAAAAAAGTTGTGGGACACATGACTCGGGAACGTGTGAGATAATAGATCTACACTGATCTTGGTCAAGGTCATTCTTTTCATTTCAGTAATGTTCTCCCTTGGTGAACCTAATAGGCCACTTTTTGTGGCTTACATATGTTGGTAAGTGTACCTGTAGGTGAATTCAGTTAAATGTAATAACACACAATTGTAACTGTGATTACAATCATATATTTTCGTGCATACTTTATTTATCAATGTAGAAATATTTACATACAAACATCCTGCATTTACGCTTTCACATCTGTGTTACCATGTTATCATTACTATACATCAATTTATCCCCATGTATATGGGAATTAAAATATAGTTTTCATAAAAACTAAATCTTGATCATAGACGTTTATTTCTGGTTGAGTTTGCTGAGTTTTGCTCTGAGCCTGTGGGCTCAGGTGGCTCTGAGTGTTCAAAGAAATACTCATTCAAAGCAATAATTTTACAGATTTCAGATGAAGCCATGCAAAAATTGAGTGTTCTGTTGGTTCAGATACTAAATTATTTGTTGTCAATGAGCTTATTCAAAACAACTTTGAAAATGTTCAGGTTCTGTAGTGAGCCTGATCTGAGCTTTATATTTTTGAAGTCAAAGATACCATTACCAGGGTTCATAAAATTTTGCATTTCAGAACAAAAGACCATAACCATTATTGATCTTTAATATGCAAAGTGCAAACTCTCTGAGGATCACTCTGTATAGGAGGGAGAATATAAATTTTTGTACAGTGAGGAGCAAAATAATTTATTAACTAGTACAATAAATGGAAATTGTTTAGACAACACTTGTGATTCTAGCAAGAACTTGGAGGTTTGCAGGCTCTGGCTGTGTAAAGCCCTGAGCAGCTGTGTCTGACATTAAACTGACCTTGCTTTGAGCAGAAAGTTGAACTTTCTTTCCTCAAGCAGGGTCACCTAGAGCACATTGTAAGGATTGTGTCCAGATGGCTTTTGACTATCTCCAAGGAAGGAGACTCCACAACCTCTCTGGGCAACCTGTGCCTGTGCTCTGTCACACTTACAAGTTTTTCTTCATGTTCAGATGGAACTTTCTGTGTTTCAGTTTGTGTCCATTGACTTGTCTTACTGCTGGTCACAACTGAGAAGAGTCTGACTCCGTCCTCTCTACACCCTCCCTTCAGATATTTAATCACATTGATGAGATCCCCTCTTCAGTCTTCTCCCATCCAGGCTGAACAGTCCCCACTCTCTCAGCCTTTCCTCATAGCAGAGATGCTCCAGTTTCCTAATGATCTTCATAATCCTCTGCTAGACTCTGTCCAGTAGCTCCATGTCTCTCTTTTATTGGGAATCCCAGAACTGGTCAGAGTACTTTAGGTGGGCCCTTACCAGGGCTGAGCAGAGTGGCAGGATCACCTCCCTCGACCTGCTGGTAACACTCTTCCTAATGCACCCAAGGATACTATTGGCCTTCTTGGCCACAAGGGCACTTTGTTAGCTCATGACCAACTTGTTGTCCACCAGGTCTTCTCCACAGAGCTGCTTTCCAGCAGGTCAGCCCCCAGCCTGTACTGGTGCATGGGATTATTCCTCCCCCGGTGCAGGACCCTGCACCTCCCTTTATTGAATTCTGTGGGGTTCCTCTTTGCCTATTTTTCCAGCCTGTCAAGATCTCTCTGAATGGTGGTACAATCCTCTGGTGTATCAGCCAGATACTTGAAAACCTTCCAGTTTTGCATCATCAGCAAAGTTGCTGAGGAGACGTTTGGTCCCTATATCCAGGTCACTGATGAAGAAGTTGAAAAATACTGGACCCAGTACTGACCTCTGGGGGACACAGCTGTGTACAGGCCTCCAACTAGACTGAACCACTGAGCACAACCCTCTGAGTTCTTAGTCAGTTCTCAACCTATCTCACTGTTTCTCATTATTTCACACTTCCTGAGCTTGCCTATGAGGATGTTATGGAAGAAGGTGTCAAAAGCATTACTGAAGTCAAGGTAGACAACAACCCCTGCTCTCTCCTCATCTACCCAGCCAGTCATCCCAACGTAGAAGGCCCTCAGATTGGTTAAGCATGATTTCTTCTTGGTGAATTCACACTGACTACTCCTGATCACCTTCTTATCCTTCACATACTTAAAGATGGCATCCAGGATAAGCTGTTCATTTTTCCAGGGATTGAAATAAGGTTGACTGACCCATAGTTTCCTGGGTCCTTCTTCATTTACCTTCATAAAAATCTAGGATAGTTCCTGTATTCTGTCATTCGAAGTTTCAGTCTCAGTTGTTAACAATGATAAAGTTGCATTATTCAGTCTTTACTAAGCAAAGGTATTTTCAAATATCTACTCTTCAAAAAATTACCTTTTAAGTTTTTCCAGATTGTCTGTCCTCTAAAAGGCAGAAGGGGAGAAGGAAAAGAGGTGGGAAGATAATTTTCTGTGTAATATTAGTGCAATTAGAAATAGGTTATGCAAAAGAGCTTTTATATTGCCCTTACATCCCCTTGATCCCCCAAAATTGGTCTATGGACTGGTTATAGATATAAGTAAGAGCTGCATGAGAACTATTATGTTTAATGCCAGCCAGCTCTGCAGGTCCTCAAGGGACTATTCGATTAACCAGTACATAGAATCGTAGAATGGTAAGGCTGGAAGGGACCTGTGGAGATCATCTAGTCTAACCCTCAGTGTAGCCCATAAAGGAATTGAACCCATGACCTTTGCATTAACAACACCACGCTCTAACCAACTGAGCTAAACCGCCCCAAGTTATAAGTAAATTTCGTAAGTATTTCAGTATACCAGCTTTTTATAGCTTTATGGGAGGGTTGTGTATAAGCAAAGGGTTAAGTGGTAAAAACAAACAAAACAAAGTCCTCTTTGGAAACCCATGATTTTTCCACCCTCTGTGATATGGTTTAGCTCAGTTGGTTAGAGCATGTTGCTAATAATGCCAGGATCACAGGTTCAATCCCTGTACGGGCTGCTCATTTGAGGGTTGGACTAGATGATCTCCAGAGGTCCCTTCCAACCTTACTGATTCTATGATTCTATGATCTTAGGGTAAC
Source organism: Rhea pennata (assembly GCF_028389875.1). NCBI lineage: Eukaryota > Metazoa > Chordata > Aves > Rheiformes > Rheidae > Rhea > Rhea pennata. The sequence continues at coordinate 19,379,602 of NC_084663.1, forward strand.
TAAGGAACTACTTAAGGCAGATTTATATTAATAAATGCTAGAAAGCATGTATATAGATGTGCATGTTAAGCAGCAAGTAGCGATGTTTTTTTTAAGTGTTCTTTTAAAACAAACAAACATACCACACTTCAGATTATTAAGCATGGAGTTTTCTTGGTAATTTGTTGAAGTGTATGATGCAGCTCTGGGATAAAATGTTAAAGGCCTGGAGTATCTCGTTTAAAAGTAAATAAATCCTACTGATGTTCTTTGAAACCTATTTTTCAAAGATACCTTTCCCTGAAAATCAAGTGACAAAGAGACCTTTGAAAATAGAATGTACATGCTGTTGAAAATATTATCCGTAAAATGTGTCTGATACTTGCTTTGTACCATTTTTTTTTTTAATTTTCTAATGAATCATCTCTTAGGAAGTGTCTAATACCAGTGATTCAGTTGTTTGCTTGCTCTTTAATTTGTTTTCAGTATTATATTATATTATATTTTGAGGAGCTGTAAGTTGGCTGGTTACTTTCCTTTCAAATTTGTCTTACATTTATCATTTTAGTCATTGTTTTTAGTCTTTAATCTAGGTTACTGATACTTTTATATTGCTGTAGTATTCACTGAACAGTATGAATTTTTTAGTGTCTCAGTGGTAAGAGTGTTCACTCTTCGCTGAGACTGATGATTTAAACTCATATTAGTGCTCAGAAAATCACATTTCTACATGTGATTACACTGGAGCTGCATTTTGACACTTCCAAGTAAAGTGTTTTTCTGTTCAAATGCTCTATTTTCTTACACAAGAAATTTGATGTTTTCATCATCCCACTTTTTTTTTGGCTAGAGTCCTTCATCATTAATCTGTTATCTACCAGGAACATTTGGGGAGACTTCTTTACACTATCCATAACATCTACATCCTAAAATTGTAGGACCACCAATGCAGTTCTGTTCAGCTGTTTTGTTAAAATTAAAGGGCCATCAATCAGCCCCACCTAGCAACTTATGGCTGATCTAGTTGAGAAGATTTGGAAGATGTTGAGAATGTTCCATGATACTGAGCACCAAGAGGATGTGTCCAAAGACATGAATGTGGTCAAAACTTTATGATTTGCAGGAAAAAAGCAGGTCTAATTAATCTAGGGGAAGGAAAAAGCAAATGAAAAAGCAGTTTTAACCCCTCAATGACTATGAGGTAGTTTCTGTTACCCTCTCAGAAGGTGCATAGTGTTAGAATCTCTTTGGAATACCATCAGAACAGGAATCTTCCACAATGACACATTTCATTGTATTTTGTTTTGCTTAAAAGTGTAATCACATTCATAATTACTTAACATACATTACATTCAAGACAAATTTAGCATTCAATATCAAGAAAAAAACTAGTGCTCATCCAAAAATATGTACATTGTTTCTCTGTATTGAAGTTTGGCTTTGTAGTCATCGTAATATTATAGACAACTCTATCTCTTGTTAGCTGAACTCGTGGCTCTAATTCTGGGTCACCCTGGAGCAATTGACAGCCTCTTTAGTTGTGTGAGAAATAACCAAATTTCACAGATGCTTGGATGGGAGAACTGGGGACCTTTTCGGAAGTACAATCTTGCCAGGCCAATAGTGCCTAAGTAACCATATCAGCAGTGCTATATAAAGCTGAGGTTACCAAAGTAATGGAGAAATACCAAATTTCAGTATAGATACAACAAAACTCAGTAGGAAAAAAATGTGATTAGCGAAGGTAGTTTATTTGAGAGGAGACTGGAGTGGAGAAAGGGAGGTGCAGGTTGATAAGAAGGAGCAGAAGCTGAATAAATGGGGAAAAGAATAATAAGGTACATGACCAATGCTGTCTGAGGGTATCTGTTGGGCAGCCCTGCACTTGGTCATCACAGATGGAGCAGGCAATATACCAAACCTGTTGTTTCAATTATAGCATGTAAGTCAAGTCTCGGCTGTCAAGAGGATGAGGATGAAAGTAGGCTGGTAATGAAATGGCCAAATGGATAGATCAAGCATCCTGGTATCATTGTTCCAGATTTCATGCCATAGCAGCATGAAATCTGCATCATAAAATATTTCAGACAGAGTTGTATTTGGACTATTTCTTTCATTCTCTTTTTCAATTCAGTAATTAGAACTGTATTATATTGGTAATTTTGTTAAAGATTGTTCAATATAAAGGATTCCAGACAAAATGTTTATAGAGTAAGGCAAAAAATGGACAATGGATTGTATTGTCTTATGCAAAGGCTATCTAATTGCTTACTCCCCACAGTCACCTGTGCTGTTATTTCAGAGAGACCTGGACAGGCTGGAGAGCTGGGCAGAGAGGAACCTCCTGAGGTCCAACAAGGCCAAGTGCAGAGTCCTGCACCTAGGGAGAAATAACCCTAGGCACCAGGACAAGCTGGGGACTGACCTTCTGGAGAGCAGCTCTGCAGAGAAGGACCTGGGAGTGGTGGAGGATGACAAGTTGACCACGAGCCAGCAATGTGCCCTTGTGGCCAAGAAAGCCAATGGTCTCCTGGGGTGCATTGGGAAGAGTGTTGCCAGCAGGTCAAGGGAGGTGATCCTGACCCTCTCCTCAGCCCCAGGGAGGCCTCATCCAGTTCTGGTCTCCCCATGACAAGAGAGACATGGAGCTCCTGGAGAGAGTCCAGTGTAGGGCTACAAAGATGATCAGAGGGCTGGAGCACCTGCCCTAGGAGGAACGGCTGCGAGAGCTGGGTCTCTTCAGCCTGGAGAAGAGAAGACTGAGGGGGGATCTGATCAATATGTGCAAGTACCTGAAGGGAGGGTGTCAAGGGGACAGGGACAAACTCTTTTCAGTTGTCCCATGTGACAGGACAAGAGGCAATGGGCAGAAATTGAAGCACAGGCAGTTCCGCCTGACCGTGCGGGGGAATTTCTTCACCGTGAGAGTGACGGAGCCCTGCGACAGGTTGCCCAGAGAGGTTGTGGAGTCTCCTTCTCTGGAGATCTTCAAGGCCCGCCTGGATGCAACCCTGTCTAACCATGGTGAGGTGACCCTGCTGAGTGGGGAGGTTGGACTAGATGATCTCCAGAGGTCCCTTCCAACCTTACTGATTCTATGATTCTATGATTTCACACAAGGAGATTTGTAATTTAGAAGTGCTACAAAATATGATAGCACAACACTGATATTTTTAAAAGTGAATAGCGTCATTCTGCTCTGAACCGGGACATACTGCATTTCTCTCATGCTATCAACTGCACTGAACATGAGGTCAGTGTTCTTTGATATTCAGTAAGCAAAGATTTTTGTTTCTCTTTTTTCCTAGAGATGGTAAAAGTCGGTGTTCATAAATAGGCACTGTTGAATCAGTTAAAGTATATTCAGGACACAAGAAATGCAGGTAAAGAATGGAAGGACAATGTCTTTTGTTCACTATAGATTTTTTTTCTATTGATTCATATCATCGATAGTGCTTGCATTGTAAAATATTTGCAAGGTAGTCTGTAGTGTCAAGATGAAAGTGATTTTCTCTATCCTTGAAAAAGCATACTAGTTACACGGTAATGTCCTAACAAGGACTACTTCTCCATAGCATGTGTGCGGCATGTGTGATTGCTTTCAGGGAATTACAGTATAACAGAATAGTTGGGATTAGAAAGGACCTCTGGAGCTCATCTGGTCCATCTCTCCTGCTCAAACCCGGTCAGCTAGCATAGGTTGCTCAGGTCCAGCCAAGTTTTGAATATATGCAAGGATAGAGAATCCACAACCTCTCTGGGCAGCCTGCTACTGTGTTCAACCAGCCTTACAGTAAAGAAGTGTTTTCTTGTGTTTAAGTGGCATTTCCTGTGTTTCAGTTTGTGTCCATTGCCTTATGTCCTGCCACTGGGCACAGCTGAAATGAGTCTGACTCCATCTTTTTTACACCCTCTTTTCAGATATTTATACACGTTGATTAGATCCCTCCTGAGCCTTCTTTGGGATAAACAGTCCAAGCACTGTAAGCCTCTCCTCATACATCAGAGTTTCAGTCTCTTAGTTGCCTAGTGGCCCTGTGCTGTACTTGCTCCTGTAGCTCCACGTCTTTCTTGTGCTGGGGAGAACACATCACTCCAGATGTGTTCTCACTAGTGCTGAGTAGAGGGAAAGGATCATATCCCTCGACTCGCTAGCAGTGCTCTTTGTAAGGCTGCCTGGAATAACATTGGCCTTCTTTGCTGCACAGGCACACTGCTGACTTATGCTCAACTTGTTCACCAGGTTCTCCAGGTCATTCTTTGCAAAGCAGCTTTTCAGCTGGTTGGCCCCCCAGCCTATGCTGGTGCATAGGATTATTCTTCTCCAGGTGCATGACTTTGAACTTCCTTTTGTTAAACTTCACAAGGTTCCTCTCTGCCCATTTCTGCAGCCTGTCTCTCTGAATGGTTTATCCTCCCAGTTTTGTGTCATCAGTGAATTTACTGAAATGCATTTGGCCCTATCATCCGGACCATTAATGAAGATGTTAAATAGTATTGGACTCAGTATCAACCCCTTCTGGACACTGCTAGTTATTAGTCTCCATGGCTGGAGATCAGTGGACTTCCTGATGCTGATCACATCCCTCTTAGCCCAGCAATACAGCCAATTTTCAGTCCAACTTTCTGACCATTTATCCAGCCTGCACTTCATCAGCTTTTCTGTGAGAATGTTAAGGGAGATAGTGTCAAAAACTTTGCTATTAAAGTTAAGGTAAACAGCATCCACTGCTCTTCCCTCATCCACCAAGCTAGTCAACTCGTCATGGAAGGCTGACGGGTTGGTTAAATATAGATTTTAACTTTTTAAATCCTAGCTACTCAAAATCATCTTTCTGTCCTTCACTTCTCTAGGAATAGTATCCAGGATTCAGTGTTTCATCACCTTTCCAGGGATCTAGGTGAGGCTTCTAGCCCTTCTTGAAGAGAGGAGTGACATTTGCTCTCTTCCAGTCCTCAGGAACCTCTCCAGATCACTATGACCTTTCAAAGATAATTGAGAGTGACTTCAAGTGAATTGGCCATCTCCCTCAGCACTTATGGGTATACCCAATCAGGTCCCATGGGTTTTTGTGTGTCCATTTTAAATATTCCCTAACTTGATTTTAATTGTTCCAAACCTCCCCCTTGGTTGCAGGGACTAGAGATTCCTGAAAGCTAGTCTTACCAATGAAGACTGAGATGAAGAAGGTATTCAGTACCATCTGCTTTTTCTTTGTCCTTTGTCACCAAGGCCTTTGACTCGTTTAGTACACTCATTTTCCCTTCCCCCGCCACCAATATTCCTATTTAAAGCCCTCCTTACCAGGAGGATATGAAAAGACGTGCAGGAACTGGCGATATGTGGTATCGTGATTGGTCCTTTAATAATCCTTTAATGTCCTACATACTGCACAATACCGGTTTTACCTTTGCAGAATGTCCTCCACACCCTTTTCTGGCTCTGGATCTCTCTTTGTGTGTGTGTGTGTGTGTGTGTGTGTGTATGTCTTTATTATTACTGTTATTTTCTAACTATCTGACAGGATCATAGAAATGGCCTAATGTCATAGAAAAGAGATGAGGTTCGGGGAAAGGTAAAGAAGAAAGGTAGCATTAGCATTTTATGGGTATTTTTCTACAGCTAACTTTGTAAAATATCTTTACCTGGCGCAATTTACTTAGGGATATTTTCAGGGTCTGTGATATAGCACTAAATAAGTCTCTGCACAAGGTACTAGTACAAAAAGTTAGAAGGCATTTGTATCTTGAACCTTTGTTTTACTATCTCAGATAATAATATAACCTAGATGACTACCTTAAGGCAGGGCTGCTGTCTGTCTGTGTGTCTGAACGTTATGTTTTACTTTGCCACAGCCCTACCTTTAGAATTCAGACAGCTCAGTGCTCAAGCCTAACGCCTTAAGAGTGCACTTTCAGGTTCGTTTATTTAATTTAGCGTCTGACTGACTTCCTACTGTTTCTAATAGAATTGTCTGGCTTCCAAAATAGAAGTTGCAGTCTTAGGATACTGAAGAACTGTTTTATAATAATGATTTCCTAATTTGGTGGAAAAATGTACTATTTCTTCTCATTACGCATTAAACCTCAGTCAATATATACTCTTATACTAACAGTTAGGTTTTCATGTCTGTTATCCTGAATATTGTACATTTATATAATCAGACTTTGATTTTTCTACTTCAGTATAATAAGAATAGTTTTGAATTAGGGAAAGTCTGCATGAGTTTTGCAACTATTCTGAACAGGTACTAATAGCTTTCTAGTTCAGAAAAGCTGGAATAACTTGCTTAGAGTCTGTGGACAGACATTGTTTTCTGTTTGCTTGCTGCTCACTCCAACAAAGCAAATTTTGTTACGTTCATTTGGTTTGTATCCATTTGGAAATACATTGTAATACATCAAATTAAATTAAATATTCAGTTAATTATCACAACAGTTGTACTAAAAAATATATTAGTAAATCCCAAAGCTATTAAGCATTTAAGAAACATGAAGTGGCAAAATAAACCTAAGATGGATGTTCACAGCCAAAAGTGTACATCAGAAATAACATTTCATGTGTGGAAAAATGAAAGTCTTCCTTATTTATTTATAAATAAAATTTTCCTTACAAAAATGGGAACAACTATGATCTTTATTGTATTATTGTCTTCTCAAACAACATTTATTTTTATTAATTATTTTTGATGTCCATATTTCTGAGATGTTCTCTAGAAAATTTTTACTCTTTTTCTGAATAGCACTTATCAGTTTCTTTGGGGGATTTTTTTTTTCCTTTTTATTATGTCTACTTCTCTACTATCAATGCTATTAATTTGTTTCTAGCTTCTTTTGGATTCATTTGTATTAAAATCTAATGGAAAGAAGAGTACTTTACTCCTAGGTCACTAGATAAAATACTTTCCATGGACCTGATCCAATGCCTACTGCAGCCATTAGTTGTCTTTCTCTTAATTAACATTTTTGCATTGGATCACATTTTATGTGAGTAATGGCTAGCAGCTATTAATATCTGATGATGATGCCCATTTGTGCAGGAGGTATGGAAATTATTTTTCAACTGTGCCTAGAGTATCTGAATAAATAAATATGATCTATAATTTTAACCTCTGTTGAATAAATGTGAAATTCTTAAATCATTCATATGAATGGGATAAATTTCACCACGAAATTCGCCCTTGGCAGGCCAAATGGTAGAGCAAAATACTCAGCATAAAATTTCTTACATTAATTTCATCATTTTAATTAAAAAGAAGAGCAAAAAGTAGCCCAATAATTATATTAATAGGTCATGAACAAGCTTTATGAATCAGCAAATCTGAACTAATCTTTAAAATGTGTTACTGTGTTTCTATCACTATGACTGTGCAAAAAAGTTTTCTTTGAGCCTTTTTTTTTCATTTTGGTTTTCTAAAAAAAAAAAAACAATACAGTGTTTACCGAGGAAATTTTGTATAACACCTTTCCCATCTCTCCTGTTCTTTCTCCCATAAACTTTTGTGGTATCTTTATTTATTTATTTATTTATTAACTTATGCCAGTTCTTATGCAACAGAGTCTTTTACTACGCTTGGCTTAATTCTTGTGTTATAACAGAGTGAGCGAGCTGCTTAAAGTAGTAGATCAGGTAGGGTGACTAAATGCTTATGATCATATCACGTACTTAACCTAAATCAAAGACCAGAAAGCAAGCTTACTCTTCCTGATAGTGACATGGGTGGAAAAGAAGTTACTCTGCCTGTAGGATAGTCAAACTACTCCCAAATGTGAACGCAGAGAGGTTGAGCTTTTCATTTGTTTATTCTCTATTGGCTTAAATGGCTCCTTCAGATATCTCCCACTTAAGGGAAAGGAAGCAGCTTCTCAGCATTGCAAAGAAATGGTAGTTTTATTCTTGGTATTGAAATCCTGCTGGGAGCACTTAAACTTCAGGACTCCCCAAGTATCTCTAGCTACTAAGGTGAAGGTCTAGTGTCATTCCTAAGAGTAAACATTGTGCCATCTAGTGTTAAGAAAATAACTTAAATTGTATCAGACATAAGATTATTGACAGGAAAAAAAAAAAAAAAAAAAAAAAAAAAAAAGCCACATAAGAATTCTTTTACCTTACCAGGAGAGAGATAGTAGTCAAGTAGTCAGAAAGGATTACCCCTAGAAGCAATGCTATACTCCAAATTTCATTATGGGAAAAATGGAACATCTATATAGATGGAGCAAAAAATTTAGTGTTAATTCAATTAATAATTAACAATCTAACAGTTCGAATTATTTGATATAGAAAAGCCATTTAGCATTTTATTTCTTCCTCTTTTGACTTTCCTCTTTCAAAGGTCTTCTAGACTGTTTTCCTCTTAAGCTATTCCATACAGAAGAACTTGAAGATGTGAAAGATGTTTTAATAAGCTAAATGTTGATAATCAAGATCACTATAATTAGAGAAATATTGTAAAGACAAAGCTCAGCAAATGAGTGACTGTTTTCTTGTGAGGAGAATAACATTTTTGTGTGTATTTTAAGTGTTGAATAATTAAAGAAAAACTTAATTATGTGTGTGTGTGTGTGTGTGTACATAAATAAAAATATACTACAGGTAGAGTGGTATAACTTCAAAAAATTTAAGTAGAAATATCAAACAGAAAAGCAGGAAAATATTATCAAACCCAACTATGCATCACGAAAGTGAAAGCAATAGTTTGTAACCAATCAATTCAGTAAAGGGGTGGAAGGAAATGCTGTTGCCAAACGAATTGCGTAAGCATTAGAGAGATCAAGAGAGAGAGTTAAATAGAGGACAAAAAGGACTATGTAAAATGAGGGACTAAATCAAAATTTTCTAGCACAGATTTTCGAAATCAGGGAGTGTTTATGTAAATATTTGAAGGTATAAAATGAAGAAAGATGCAAGATCAGTCTGAGAAGCTGCTTGCGCTCTTTTCTCAATTCTACTGCAGTTTATCTATTTTGACTTTATATCCAATTGTATACATAATTTACTTGTTCTCCAAAGACAAATGTTTGAAGCATGAACATCTGTACTAAGGGCATCCTAATATCAGAATAATACTAAGTCAACTGACAGAATGTGGGAGCCACAAGGTATGTTTTCCATTAAGGTAAATTACCAACATTAGGGTCTTTTCTAGTGGGCATGGGGGCAGCTGTCTCATTCTATACATTTATTTCAAATATAGTATTGTTCAGTCTTTGTCAATAATATTCTAGAAGGCTTATTTCTGAAGCTATCAGAAATGGTTTGTCAGGGAGAGCAACTGAAACAAAGGGCTGGAGATGAAAACTCTTTGAGTTCTAATTCTGTTTTTGTTCCAAGGCAGATCTTTGTCTTGTGAAAATTACTGCAGCTCCAATGAGATTTCTGAAATTATTCTGAATTATGACTGCAGAAGATATGATGTGATGTTCAACATTAGCCAAAATTTACTGTGTGTAATTACAATTATTGTTCACGCTTTAATGAAAGGATATTTCAACCATGCTTAGAAATACTTTTCCTAGTAGTTTTTATATTTTATTTCTTCTTGTCTTTCTAGCTTATGTCATATAGTTCAGCCAAATTCATAAAGGGCCAAATCTGGCTGCCTTTGTACAGATAAATAAATACAGCTGCATAGCAAGCAGTCATGACATAACTAAAATGTTCAGGATACAGAAGGTCAAGGAAAGCTGCTGGCAGCTTGCATTGCTCCATACTGTGTGTCTATAACATAAAGTACATCTCTGGTCTGACTCTTGACATATGCCAGTATGACTGTTGTGGGAGAATGCCAGCTCTGATTTTAAAGAGGTTGACAGTTTCCCTGGCCAGTCTATTCTGTGCGCTAACATTTTTACGAAAATAACTCTGTCCTTTTGCGATGCTCCAATTTGGAAGATGTTCCTCCTTTATTCTTTCAATTCACTGATAGCTTGTGGAAACATGAAATGGCCCAAGAAATTTAAAACTAGAAGGGTACCCTGGGAGACTTGTGATTATTTTTAATTCAAATATAATTAAAAATTATTTTAGATACCTATGATTATCATCATTCATGAATAAACAGAATTATCATGAGATTATTTTTCTAATTATTAAAATCAATCAAAATTGCTGCATTGCTTGTATTGCTTGTAACCTATGTAAATACTTATTTAATTTAATAGCTTTCTTTTACTTACAGAGAGGGATACTATTATAGAAACAAATCTATAGTCAGCTAAGAGTTGTAACTAGATACATTGCCAATCAACAGATATTCTTAAAAATTAAATACAACAACAAAAAAGTAAGAAAGTTTACATAGTCTCTTCTAGCATCACATGAAAGTACATTTCAGTGTTATATGCAAGTTTGCCTTTCATCAGTTCTATAATGAAATATGTTACTCTTCCTCATCACTTTCCATTTTCAGCAAAACTGTTAGGACTGAGATCATATAACATAATTTTACCATCAAAAGGTTAGCTTTCTTAATAAATATGTGCCTTCTCACACTGACAGGCATCTGCAGAGGCAATTCAGCCCAACTGTCTAATATTCATAGAAGATGAATACTATTTCCTGCATTTCCTAGAGAAGAAAGTGAAAATGGACAGGTAACTTTTAAGCGTATAAACTTTGGGAAATGTATCTTCTTTAGATGGCATCTACTTTTCATAAATTAGCTCATGTCCCTCCTGTGTTCCATATAACTGAATTCAAGGTTGATTTTTATCTTGCACCTTCTTGAAAAGTCCCTGAAATAAGTGTTTTTCAACTATTAATATTTTCAATACATTTTCCAAATCATCTTGAAAAACTGATATAGTCTTTCAAATTTATCTATCAAAGTATTTTTGAAATTAATTAAGAAATTTCAAGTTTATCTATCAAATGTATCAAATTTATCTTATTTTTCATTTTGTTACCTTAATTTTGTATTTTACAACATGATAATTTAAAGCACTAGCTAAGAAATTGAACTCTGCCACCCATGGACTGCAATAGTGAACTTGTACCTGTAGGCGTAGTAATACAAAGAACATGGTATGGGTATGTTAGAAATGCTATAGCCAGCAGTGTCCAACACGCACAAAAGACCTACTAATTGAAAGCTCCTAAATATAGTCATATATTTGAGCAAACTTAGTTATCCATTGTAAAAATGTAATTTGTTTGAGGCTGAATTTAGAGTATTTGATCATGATAAACAAATGTGCTTTTCTGACTGTTTTTTGATATATCTGGGAAACGTGAACTAGAAAAGAAAATGATAAGAAGATTTAAAAGTGCTACCTTTAATAAATAACCATTTTATATTCACTAACCTGAAAAGCTCTTGTTCTGTACCATTAGCAGATTTAGAATTTGTTCAGTTTAAAGCTTGTTGCTACATCTGTCAAGCAAATAATTAATTTCATTTTTTAAAGTGTTTTACAAGTTTTATATTGATTACATGCTCATTTTAGAATGTTACCAACAGCAAGTCCACAGTAATTATTGTTCTAAATAGGCAGAGGGTTAATATTATACATTGTTTGCATCAGTAGCTACAGAATAATACAGACATTCCCTTTTCTGATAAAGCAAGCCCTCATTCTTTGAAGAATTTTCATCTTGGTCTGTTTTGTATTTTCCAGTTGGATGAAAGGAACTGCAGGTAAGAGTCTCTCATTAGAAGCATGTCTGATTTAATTAATTTTTAATTATTGTGCAAAACAAATGAAAGGATAGCTTCGATCAGCAAATTCATTTGCAACATTTATCAACTAGCTGATCTTTATCACCTATCCAGATGACAGTAAATCAAATGCATTCCCCTTTTCAATTCATGGAACAAATGATTAAAGTGTCCATAAGAGTCCCTATCCTAACGAAATCTAATTGTGTGTGAATAATCTGCTCAGATGTATGATGAATGTGCCATCATAGAATCTAGTCTGTAATTAGATAATATTTTAAGGTATACTTTCAGAAGGCACACTCCTGACTTTAGATACTATCATTTTTCCTTTTCTTGATTTTGTAAATCTGCAGTGAGCTAGGTTTTTTAACTTAAACAAAATAAATGTTAAAGCAGTCTAGCGATAAAGGTATTTAGATAGTCATTCTACTATTATTAATTCCTAGCATCTCCATGAAATCTAGTATTATGACAAAGCATAAAGCTGGTTGGCATTCTGGAACACTAAGGCACAAGATTTTCTGACTATAATTAACTATTTCCCTGTTTCAGCACTTTTAATCCACCTTTCTTCCTCCACTGATTAAACTCATCTTTAACTACTACAGAATTACTATTTTTACTGTTTTTTTTCATGACAAAATGTAGCCTACAGGCATTAACAATATTCAAAAGAATGCATCTAGCCTGTATCTTTAGCTCATTACTTCCCCATTTCTCTTTTCCCTTTTCTCCAACCTGAGGTTCATTTTTCTACATTTTCTTTTCAAGTCTTCTTCTTTTCTTTTCTTTCTTTTTAATTTCCATGTAGCCAATCATGTCTTGGAGAAGAATGTGCAAGATTATTTACTGGTTTGAACTGAGAATTTCTGCTTTTGCTTTTCTAGACTTTTTAGTACATTTTTTCTTATGGAATTTCAGTCTTATTTTCATTATTTCATCTCTATTGATGAGGTCTTTTGTAAAATTGACAGAGACTGAATGTTATTTCATTGATAGATAGATGTATATCCTATTCATTTCATCAGTTTTTCTTTATTTCCTCTCTGACCTGTCACATTAACTTTTGAAGTTACCTTCATTTGACTTTTATAGTTATGCATTCCAAACACAGACATATTTTTTATCAAAAATCAGCTAAAGTCAAATGCAAGTATTGCTGTAGTATATTACAAAAACTTTGTCAGTCCAAAGCGAATTTTCATGTTCTTTGCATGCATAGCTTTGGTTTTTAGACTGTTTTTACTTGACTAGCTTTCCTCCATTCAACATGGTTGAATCCTCCTCAGGTTTCCCAGAGGTTGCAGAGATGGTCCTGGATCCTGCAGCCAGGTCCCCCACCCTGGAGTCTTTCAGCTGTTCTGGTTATTCCCAACATTCTTAAGTTTCCTTAGTTATAGGATTATGCAGAAAATACTTCACTGGTGAAGAGTGTTTACAAATTGCCATCATTTTCTGATTTGTTGTCGCTATTTTGGTGCTCACAATCTGCTTGTTCTGAACACATGTGGAAACATTTGCATCATTTGGACATGTATTTTCTCGAGCGTACCAAAAACCTTCTGTTGTCTGGGATAGGTGGTTGATCACATTGTATCTGCTTCTGCTATAGCAGAAAGTCAGTTAAGCTTAACAGGCTATGCTAGCTATGCCTAACTCATGCTAACTGGTGCATTCATTCTTGTTCCTTCCCTATGCAGAAATGTAGCAGAAAGGCTAGTATTATGTTTCCAAGTGCAAAAATCCTCCTCAGAAGTTTTATGAGCTAGAAGTAGATGAGTCACTTCTGATTGTTGTTTTCAAACCTAATGAAATGTATATTGGTCTGCTACCAACAGAGGGTGAAAGTAGAATTAATTTCTGTTCACTTCCTCGAAATAAAATAAGACCTTCACAAAAGCTAGGTGGATTTCATCTGAACTAGCAGGGGAAACTATAACAGTTTTTATAAGGATCCCTAATAAGTGTTTGAAGGGTGTGATGTTATTTGAAATGGTGGACAAGCTAACACCTGCTCTGAGAAACCATGGACTCCATCTGCATGCAGCAGAGACTCTCACCGCCTGAGACCAACTATCTTGCTCCAGTTATCACCTTATTTTTATTATTTTGATCAGATGACTCATATTCCTTTGAGTATGTAGAGAAAAATCTTCCCTTGTCTACAAAGGGTGGTATTTTTTCTCTTTCCTGCAACAGACAATAGTTCAAATTTTTGTAATAGAGCAGTCAGCAGTACCCAAAGAAACAAACTATTTAGCAGAGTGTTAGGCGCCTAGGTAAACTGGAATGAGACTTATAGAAAAGACATGCCCTACAGAAAACCAGGAAATAGTATTCCTCTATAAATATCCCTATCCTGTCCCTTGCCTGCTTAGAGAAAGGAGACATCTCCCTATTTAAGGGAGAACTGAGAAGTTTTAAGGGAGAAAGGAGGAGAACTGAAGGACAGATGAAGAAGGTCATTTCTCTGACGGATACAATCTTGACCTATGTTGTTACAATTACTAAACTGAGGTAGAGTTTATGAGGGCACTAAATGTCCTTGTAGAAGCCTTTTTCTTGGCCAAGATGAAAAGATAATATACAACTTAAAGCAAATATATGCAGACTGACTTCTAGAAAGATAGAAGGAAACTTAATGAGATCAAAGTTAATGAAAAAATCCCTTTCGTATTTTTGGAAACATACTTTCATCTGTGGTTTTTGGCACATAAAAACATACAAGGTTATAGTAAGCCCTCAAAGGTTATGATCTACTAGGATATGTCCGCACAGCCACCCAGCAGATGATACCTTCATCGTTCCCTCCTAACAATTCTCTCTCAGTCACTGGAACTGCAGGATGGGTGTGGAAAAACACCCTCCCACAGTGCTCCTTCACATGGTAAGGGTGAGCTGAAATTGCAGGTGTGGGTAAAACTCACGAAATTTCCTGAACAGAAACCTTATGCTCTTCATAGGACTTCAAGTGCAGAATAGGCTGTCTATCATATTGATGAAAAACTCATATAAGCAACAAGTTCTTCATAGACACGGAAGACGAAGCTAGACAAGGAAAATGACTGCATGAAACTTTGCACTGGGTCTGGCTATCTCTTGACTTGAAAATTAGGATCCTGATACACTCGGACAAAATATAAATGATATATAAATGATTGCTTTATGTTCTTACTCTTCACTAATTTTACACAAATATTACGAGCACACAGGAAGAGGCTTAGGAGAATTATGCCCAGTATATGCAAAATTGTTCAGAGAACATATATTACTTTCTTCATGGAGAAATTTTAAAATCCAACTGACATCCTTAACAACAAAATGATTTCCAAACCTTACTGTCTTGAGATTCAGTGCATTCAATTATTTAAAACTAGAACTATACAAAAACTACATAAAACTATAAAAAACATTTATTAAAATAATGACATAAAAAATCTAATATCCAAGTTTTCAGCACACCTCTGGTCTTTCTTAAATATTTATGTGGTAATTGGATTTGGATAGTTCCTGGATTAACACAAGTATAAGTTCACCAATTTTTATGATTTTATTTTAAGTTTGGTTATGTGCTACTTCCCCTTTAAAATTTCACTTCCTTATATATATACGTATGTATATATATATAGATCAGGATTTTAGTTTTTACTTTTCAATTAAGTTTATAGCTCTCATGATGGCAGAACATCAAACAATGGACATGGCATAGTCAGAAGAAAAAGAAAAAAACGAATCAGTAAAAAAATCATTTTTGTCATTCATTAGACATTCTTATGGCTTGCGGAGTCTAATGCATAGTTTGTGACAAGTTACAGCTGACAGCTCTGTGGATTTTACTTCAGATTGTTGGCCAAAGATGTCTAGATGTTGTTCTGAATTATTTGTGGACTCTAGTACTACCTTAATATTGAAGAGATGAGTATGGCAATGTTACTTTGCGCAGGTCGAAGGGTGCAAATTTGCCCAGCTGAAAGTCCAATTGACTTAGACTCACTTGGTCTATCACCTGGATACTTTGATGGAAAGGCAGAATAAAATAGATGTAATGCTAATCAGATCATTCTATTGTGTCCAGTTAATAAGCGAGTGAGTCATCTCGAAAACATCAGCTCAACAAGCCTCGTAGAGCTATCTGGCTCAAGCAGTGTATTCAGACAGATCTGTATATAGTTGCATGACCAAAGTGTAGAACAATCAGAAATATAAATTACAATATTAATATAGGTATTTAATACATTTATGCATATATTTCATAATATGGTGAAAATAATTTCTGTATTAAATAGCTTTTGTGTATTATTACCAGGAACTAATTCAGTGATAGATATTTTTATCCTCTAAAAGACAAGAAATGAATAATACCTTCTACTAGCCAGGCTTAAGGAATATTTTATTCAGATTGCCAGGTCTGTTGATTCATCAGAACAATTCTGTCAGATCACATCAACTAAAATTGCTCTTGAAGACAGGTACGGTAACCAAATAATGCTGATGCATAAATTAACTACCCTAGGAAAAAAAAATCAAATACAAAAAGCTTCTTGACATGTTCCTCGACAGTAAATAAAATATTATGTGATGATTACACTCTAATTCAATAGAAGCAGAAAACTGATCTATAAAATATTTAACAAACCAATCTGAGTGAAACAAGCTGAGTCTCACTGGCTTATGTGAAAAACTGAAATACTGCCTCTTCAAATTCATCACAAATACTTTGGTATGCACTTTTAATCGGAAGGTCATTTAAAAAATGACAGGCAAGAGTTGTTTCTATTTCAGCAAATATTTGAACGTACTACCTTGTTGTGTTTATATAAAACTGTGTGCATTGTCCTTGTGTAAGTACTTTTCTCTCTGACCTTTTCAAGCATATAGCAAATAAATCTTTCCTTGCCTTTAAAGTGCCTGTCACAATAACACCACAGGGTTCTAGGCTTGTTGACTAGCAATTTCAAAACAGCCTAATCAAATTGGAAACATTTTTCTCTGAAATTAATAAATGTTGGTATGAAATGACTAGTCAGCTTTAGAAGCTTCAGTTTATGAATTTGAATGCATTTCCCAATTGTGTTCTCTTATAGTTGTATAGATAAGTTTTTACTTAGCTATGATTAAAGTAAACCATTGCAGTAAGGTAAGGTCTCACATACAAATATTACGTCCGTTTCAGCAAGGTTTGTTTTGATTTCCCTTAAACTGATTTGGAATTATTTTCTAGTGAACTTAATTAAACCACACTTTCAGTCAGAGGAGTGACTAGGTGGGAGTTTACACAGTCTTGATCTGAAAGCCCGTCATTTGAAAGAACAGTGACTCATACCATTTTGCCCTTACTGCCAGCACTTCAAATTCAACTCAGAATCGCCCATTCAAGCTACATATTTTCTTTGCTCTGACCCAAATGAGATTTTTTTGCTTAGGTTCAGGGTTTCTTGAGGTGTGATGTTCGGAACTAGGATAGAGTCAGGTTTGAATGAGCTAGGCAAGCTGTGAGGGAAGGTATAGAAAAGAGAAAAAAATAACAAAACAAAGCAAACCAAACAAAGAAAATTTTTTGTGGGCAACTTGCCAAAGGAGATTTTTAAGAGAAAACTTATTTTTTTCCTGTCTTAAAAAAAAAAAAAAAAAACAAAAAACAAAAAACTGCTCACATCAAATATATGCTGCAGGGCTGTGGCATCTACCTGTGATCAAAGAAAATCTAATCTAGATGTAAGGCTTCCACTTGACATGTATCTGTGGTTGGAGAAGTGTGAGTTAATAACTGAGAACAGGATGCTCTCCAAACTGTGATGTACCGGGTGGAATTTATCTCACCTAGCTTCAAACATCTGAAGCACAAAAGCTGTAAAGCATATGAAGTATATGAAGCTAAGGCTTGCTGTGAGATGAATCGTGTGTCAGGGTGTCGCAGGGCTGGGGGCTCTCTGAGAGCCAATACCCAGAGGGGCTCCCAGCAGTGGCAGGGCAGTTTCTTTCTTTCTTCGGTGGTGTTTAATACAAATCCTCAATGCCAAACTTGTAAATATGGTGGATCTTTCTCAGTGAAACAAGCAGATTGTCAAAAACAAGGAGCTCTTTAGAATGGGAAAAGGAGATATAGCAGATAGAGCTGGCGGCTGT
This sequence comes from Rhea pennata, assembly GCF_028389875.1. NCBI lineage: Eukaryota > Metazoa > Chordata > Aves > Rheiformes > Rheidae > Rhea > Rhea pennata. The sequence continues at coordinate 19,397,367 of NC_084663.1, forward strand.
TGTTACTACTGATTTGTACTAGTAAAGTTCTCAGAATAGGAGTGGTGAAGCGTCTGATGTAGTCAATTTTCCCAAGTTGCCAGAACCTGGGAACTTGGGATGTTCATTCTAAAATACTTAACGTAGCTTTCAAGCTTACTGATACATCGCTGAATATAAAACTAAGCATAAGGCCAAATCATTTGCAAATCAGAGAGAATCACTGTAAACTGATGATGTTAATATGGAGGGAGTTAACTTAGTAGGGAGAAACTTAAAAGACCAAATTACTGCAGCTACTTGTAATGACAAATGGTCTCCTAAATAGTTAGAAGCCTGCAAGAGAATAAAGATAAATTTTATGTATAATAAATTTTAGCACAAATAATGTGTTTTAGTCTGCTTTAAATGCAGGAACAAATCCCTAACAGCGTGTAAACGACTCCTTCCTTCCTTGATGGTATTCAGTAATGCTGAGGAGTTACTGAAGATCTCTTCAGTGGGTAGTAGGTCTGATTCTCCAGTGCCTGGCTCTTTCTGCAGCTATCTCATTTGCATCTATTTTGCAAAAGCAAAATGAACCTAATCTGCTTTTGCAGATGTGATTACAGGAATAGGAAATTAGAGATTGTTTTATTGTCTTTTGTTCACTAATATAACATTATGATTCTGGATTTACTCTATAAAAAGTTAGCTTAAACTGAACTTCTGTCTAAACAGTTTCCGTACGTCTTAACTGGAGCTAGTGCTGGAAAAAATTGGATAAATGTAGCATATTTATTAAAGAAAAAAGTGTTTCTATTTACTTTGATTAGTGTTAATTCAACTCTGTTGACTTCCATGGCTTTATTCCTTATAATAGCAGGTGTTGTAACTAAAACTGAGGCTATTAGGAATATTAGTGAAGCAGATTGGATATTATTTAACAAAAAATTACTCAAAGTAGATAACTCTTCCTTCCATAATTTGTAGCACCTGGTAGTGGTCTGACATTAGACCTCTTTCCACATCATTAACCACAACTAGAAGTCACAGTTTCACAGTAATTAAAGCACTGCTCTGCAACAGTATTTTTACTCTATTTTTTTTAGGGATATATATTTTTTGAAATGTTTTGGCTATGTTTAACTAATTATGTTTTTAAAAGACTTCAGTAGACTTGTCTGCAATTTACCAAAGAGAGAAAGAAACACTAGAGCATTACTTCTTGTCTGGATGGATTTAATATTGCAGATAACTTTTACAATATGCAGATTTGAGTTGCAGGAGACTAATACTCAAGCTCAGTAATATACAGGTAGAAACCTACATGTATTGAGTTTTACAGTCTGAGCTACAGGCAAGATCTCGGGGCTATTTTGAGGAGGACAGCTGATGTGGGTCAGACTCCGTGTGAACCAGTATGCATTTTGAGGAGGTATTCTTCTTTGTGCTGTAGAATTATGTGGCTGCTTCCCAACTCACGCAGCTTAAAAAACCTTCCTTCCTGAACTTCATCTTAAAAAGATTTCTCATTCAAGTGGCGAAGGAATATGACAGTCAAGAGGTTTCCTACACCATCCTTTAACATCTACGTATCTGTAAGATAAAAAATTCTTCAGTGTAAGAATACATCTAAGATTTTTTTATTAACTTCTGCCATGCATTTTGTTTACCAGTTTTGGAGGTAAAGGGATTACAATTTGGTAGAACTGTTAAACAAGTGGCTATAATCAAATTTCATTGAAACCATTTAAATGCATTACAGTATCTTGAAAGTACTACTGAAACAGTTGGAAGTGTGCTTTCTTCTGGCTAAGAGATGGGAAATCAATTAGATAAATAGAACTCTTACATCCACTTCTTTCTATTTCTGCCCAACTGCTTCCTATTTGGGAAGTAAGTTAAAGTGGGATCCTTTAGAATTGGAAAAAAAAAAAAAACAAAAAAAAACCAAAACAAAACTAAAAAAACCCTTTTTAGTTGTTTTTGTTAAGCTGTTTGTGGTTTTTTTTTCCTATTTATTTTTTTATGCCTTCTAAACTGAGTACCTACCAAGACTGAAATGACTGTATAACAGCCATTTCAGTATAACAGTGATCCTCAGCCAAATCAAAAGAAGAACTGCTGGAAATCTTGAGGCATCTGCTTCAGTGAGATAACTATCTTGTCCAAAGGCTAAGGCTCTAAATTCCAACAGCATTTAAACTCATTTTGACTGGACAAAAGAAATGGACCAAGGTTAACTATCAGGACCCTGAGGTCACTAACAGGCTCTGCAACCTCTTCCTCCATCTCCTTGGGAGTCTAACTCTCTGTCTTCAAGGTCAACTGCATCTGTGTAATCTGGGATCAGACTTCTCTGAAAACTACTAGGCTGTGAGAAGAAGCTGAAAGGAGTTTCATGTGAGGTCTCTGCCTCCTTTGCTTGGGAGCCACATTTAAGCTCAGGCTGTTGCCCTGGGTTTTTGTATCAGTTAGGCTGATGCTGTGCCTCTGCCTGGCCTCGTATTGTGCTGATGCCGATGAGCCCGACCTCATCCCAGACCTGCCTTGTCACTGTGGACATGGCAGGCAAACACAGGGCTCTTGGCTGACACAGGTCACTTTCACTACATCCTCTGCTCTTCTTGTGTGGGTGCTGTGGGACAGTGGCCCTCGTTGGCGAGGTCACTGCCCTGCTTGACTTGTCGTTTCTGGCAGCCCTTCACTTGCAAAGCAGCCTACGATTGCATTGGCAGAAGAAAGCTCATGTGCTGGATCAATGGTTTTGCAGAACACAATTTAATTTAAGACTGAGTAAGAAACAGTGTTCTCTCTTTCTTTTTCTGATCCTGATATCAATGCAGAATTGACTTAGATTGCATACTGAAATCTTTTATATATCAGAATAGATGGCGAACTTTCCCAGATACACCTCCACTTCTAGGAGATCTTTCTTAAATTATACTTCTCTCTTGTGTTTCCTGGGAAGCAAAAGATAGAGACCTTCACAGAATCACAGAATAAAGAATGTCTGAGGTTGAAAGGGACCTCTGGAGATCGTCTAGTCCAACCCCACCTGCTTAAGCAGGAGCACCTAGAGCATGTTAGACAGGGCTGCATCCAGGAGAAGGAGACTCCACAACCTCTCCGGGCAACCTGTGCCAGTGCTCCGTCACCCTCACAGTGAAGAAATTCCTCCTCATATTAAGATGGAACTTTCTGTGCCTCAATTTCTGCCCCTTGCCTCTTGTCCTGTTGCATGGGACAACTGAAAAGAGTTTGTCCCTGTCCCCTTGACACCCTCCCTTCAGGTACTTGTACACATTGATCAGATCCCCCCTCAGTCTTCTCCTCTCCAGGCTAAACAGGCCCAGCTCTCGCAGCTGTTCCTCATAGGGCAGGTGCTCCAGCCCTCTGATCATCCTCATAGCCCTACGCTGGACTCTCTCCAGGAGCTCCAGGTCTCTGTTGTCCTGGGGAGACCAGAACTGGACGCAGTACTGGAGATGAGGTCTCCCCAGAGCTGAGTAGAGGGTCAGGATCACCTCCCTCGACCTGCTGGCAACACTCTGCCCAATGCACCCCAGGAGACCATTGACTTTCCTGACAACAAGGGCACATTGCTGGCTCATGGCCAGCTTGTTGTTCATACAACAAGCTGACTATGTCCAATCTTCATATAAGTCATGTTTGCCTGTTGTCAGTTTAAGGAAATACGTAAATGATGTCACAGAACTTTCCCTTTTGAGTCTTCAAATTTAGGAGAATTTCAGGAATTAGGATTAGCCTTAAGTCAGTATTTTTATTCTATGTCACAATGTGTTTATATTTTTCATTATATAAATAAAGGTGATCAGAGAATTTCCAACAAACTGTTTTTTTTCCCCATCAGAAGAAAGGCGGTTCTTTCCATCAGAAAAAGACACCTTTTTAGTAGAAATACATCAATATAGACTGAATTTTCTTTAACAAAAGATTCCACACATCTATAACAAAGTTTCAGTCAAAACTGAAAATTATAATATGATTAACCAAGAGAGTCCTGGCTGCAGGACTGTCTGTGACCACAGATAGTGGCCACAGTGTAGATCCCTCACAGGTTCTCATTTCCATTCCAGCTGCATGCCCTGATACATCAAGAATCTCTTTTCTCAGTATTTCTTCCTTCAGACAATTTCTTTGTGTGCACAACTAAATATTTATTTGGCCAATGTAAGACTAATACCAGAGTTAAACAATATTGTTCGCATGCAGAGTACAGGAAACCAGACTAACATAATTACTATTTGTTTATATAAGGTTGCACAGCTCCAAAGCAGAGACTGGATGAGATTATTTTACCTTGTGGCTTGGTTTACAATCTGAACAAATATCAGGTTGGGAACTTAAAACTTTGTCTTTCCCTATACAACATTGCCCAAGAAAGTTCAGATCTCCCCCCCCCCCCACATTATTTTTGAAGGTTTTAAAAGTCCAGTTTTTGTGCCAGTTAAGAATACAATATTTGAAACTAGTTTTATTCTTTATTTTAAACTATGTTCACTAGGAATGAAAATCATCTTGTTCATAGCTCTACCTCTAACTAGGTACAATAACCTTACACACAATCCATATAGCTGACATCGTATGTCAGGTTAAGAATTTAGAAAACCAAAAAAAACCCAAAAAACATTATATATAGCAGTAATCAAATTAGCTGAAATAATTAATGGTTACAAATAGCCTTTAGCATAACATAGACTTTCAGTGGCCTAAATGTTCATCCAGAAGTTAACTCTTTCGTGCTTGGCCTGCTTTGACTTCAGAATTGCTACAGAAATGCAGACTGGAAACGAAATTTAATTTAATTGTAGAGACAAGGTAATAATTTAATTGTAGAGCTAAGGTAAGAACGTAAACTAACCCTTAAGGCTGAACTTGAAGAGCTGGATTACTCATCTAGACCTGCCTGATAAGGAGACATTTTGGGTTAAAATCTATGTGGTTCTGTGGAATTCAGGTCACATACTTAATTCACAGTATCTTAGCATTTGGAAGCCTCACAGTGTATTGGTCAGTGTATTAAGTTAACTGATGATAATGACTGTGTTTTTTTTTTTTTTCTTTTGTCTTCCTTACTTCCTCTAACTTATATCCTGTTTGGGCTGCATCCTGATTCTTCAGTGGTTTTATTTTGACTAAACTTCCACATAACGATCCATTTCGGAGAAAAGCCTTTCTATACTACCATAATGGGATGGCTAACTGGATGAAGTATTCTAGACACTCATTACTGCTTTTTACTTTTCCTTTGAGACCTAGGTACTTGTCTTGTAGACAATCTTCATGAAGTTATCCAGGAAAAGGCCAAAGATTTTTATCATTTGACTGGAAAAGTTACTAATATTAGAAATAAAAGCCTATTCAGCTAAAGGTATGCATTTTCATAATCTCCTATATTTGATTCCTCTTACAGGGAAGCAAAGAAGTCTCTTGATTTAATTATATAGAAAAGAAGGAAAAATAGATCGGAAAACACATGTTATTTTCTCTCTCTCTCTCTCTTTTTTTTTTTTTTTTTGTCAAAGCAGAGCCCTGTGATATTATGAGCCCTATGAATTAAATATATATCCATCTGCATAAAAATCCTTTTCATTGACTTAAAATGTATATTAATACTAATTTGCCCACAAATACAAGCAAACAAAAATAGTACTAAGATAGTGTGAACAAAAACAGTATGCAAGTGTCTAATAACACTGTGAAGGCGTTGCTAGTCACAATGTGTATTCGTTCTACAGTGGTACATGAGCAATGAGACCCTAACAGGAGCAAAGAAAAACAAATGTAGCTGTAGGTTGAAAATAACAAGAATGGAACAAGATAAGCACAAAGATGTGGAAATAGGAGGACATCCTTCCAAATACAGTACTGGGAGCATATGAGGTCCCATTTTTGTGAGGGGCTGAAATAACTTCAAAACAATCAAGCATGAAGAGGAAAAAGTGAAAACAAAAATAAGCCCACATCAGTTCCAATTTATCTCATCAAAGAGCTCTCAAGTTTGATCACTTTGGGGTCAGCGACAAAGTACCTTCAAGGACCATCCTCATCCTCATTTGGGGTCAGCGACAAAGTACCTTCAAGGACCATCCTCATCCTCATTGTTTCATCCTCATAGGTAAGCTCAGGAAGTGCAGGCTAGATGACTGGACAGTGATGAGGACAGAGAACTGGCTGAAAGGCAGAGCTCAGAGGGTCGTCATCAGTGCAGTGTCTAGTTGGAGGCCTGTAGTTAGTGATGTCCCCAGGGCTCAGTACTGGGGACAGTCTTGTTCAACTTCTTCATCAGTGACCTGGATGGAGGGAGAGTGACTCCTCAGCAAGTTTGCTGGTGATACCAGACTGGGAGTGGCTGACACACCAGAGGGCTGTGCCGCCATTCAGAGAGACCTGGACAGGCTGGAGAGTTGGGCAGAGAGGAACCTCCTGAGGTTCAACAAGGGCAAGTACTGAGTCCTGCACCTAGGGAGAAATAACCGTAGGTACCAGGACAAGCTGGGGGCTGACCTGCTGGAGAGCAGCTCTGCAGAGAAGGACCTGGGAGTGCTGGTGGATGACAAGAGGTTCCTTCCTACCTCAATCATATAGCATCTGCTCTATGGTACTGTATACTCATGGCTAATCCAGATCTAGTTGCTAAAGACTAACAGGTTTCTATATGCCGTGCAAGTGTAAGTATGCAGTATATTTTGTGTAAGAATTAACTGTTAATATGAAGTTCGTTGTCAGTAAATGAATTTAGTAGAGACTCTGATTTCTCCCATCCCAGCAGTCTCTAATTTGCTAGTGTATGTACATACAATTGTCTCCCTTGTCAGAAACCTCTCTCTTTTCTGGGTCAATAATGATCTTACTCCTAAGACTTTTTTTTTCAAGCCCTGACCCATATTCAATCCTCCTCTGAACAAAAGAGTACGCCTGAATTTCCTGTTATGTGATATCTTCTGGCTGTTTAGGACTTATTATCATTCCAGTCAACCCCTCCTTATCCCCTAAAACTCCTTTGAAGGTGGAGACTCAGAGCAGGTATCTGGAAACTGTTTCATTCCAGCTTCAGAATTACTGTAGAAAGAGAAGATTTTTAAAGGTATTAATTGCCATCTTCCTTCCTGCCTAGGAAGCAATGAAGTGACACTCATTCTTCATCTGTGTGTCTGCTTTTAGACATGTGGTCTGTTGATTTTCAAAAGACATTCTGAACACATTAATCGTCCAGTTTAAATATTGGTTAGATAGAAATTGGTCCTCTGTCAGTTACCTTTTTAAAACATATTTATAATAAAGAATAAAAATTAAGTAGAATCATATTCTTGAAATTTTGTATGGCACTCTGTCAAGACCACTAACAAATATATTTTGAATGCTGAGAATTTTTCCACAATAGTGATGTAAGCATATTTTGAACAATGTACATTGCAATATGTTATTGGGTATTATAAGATATGTGACATTTAGTGTAATGACCTCAAGTGTAATATTATGTATTAAATAATGACATTTAAAATGATTTTTAAATAGTATTTTAGTAATTATATTTGCTGTCAAGATGCATATAAAGGGCTTTTTTTTTCTTTGAAAGATTAACTTTAAATATATAAGACAAGTGAATTTGACAGTTTATTTTGCTTTGACTGTAACTTTTACTTGTTCATAGTCTTTAATAAGATTTATAAGTCCTTTGGCAATGGGTTTATCTAGTGCTAAAACTAGAAAAAAATCCGAAGAAGTAGGCAATACAGTTTCATCTGCATTATACAAGGAAAAGAATAACAAAGAGTTAACTACAAATTATCCCAGCTTCCTCTGGAATAACGGCAATACATCCTGCAAGATATTGTTTACTCTTTTCCACAGTTAGCAATGTTCTTCTTATATAAGTGTATTGCTTTAGTGATTTGTTTTTAAGTATGAATATTGTTCTTACAGTACTGCAGAGAACATAGTGAGCTTAGGATAACTTGAGTTACTTAAAATATTTTTTTTAATTGTAAAAATGTAGATTTTTATATTAGGATTTCATTTGATGTTAGCCTTTTGTCTCTCAACACTGAAAGTAGAAAGATTTATGTTCTAGCATACTCAAAATAGAGTGTGATGGCAGGGATTTCCTTGTCTTAAGGCCTAGGACACTGGTGATTAGATCAACATTTTGAGTGGTACATTAAGGCTATCGATGCTTATGCCCAATTCATGCAGCAATGAGGGCAGGTAGAATTTTAAATTTATTTTAATAGTAAAAAAATCAAATAGAGTTGTTTTATATACTAGAGACTTTGTTTTTATTCCACAAATCCTTAGAAATTTTTGTCTTTGCCCTTGTATTTCTATGAAAGCCAATGATTTTTATCTTTATCTGTTCCAGCCAAATACTAGACAGTTTATTTAGTCTGCTTCATGGGAATCTTTCTTGACTGTTTTCAAAATAAAGAGATAACTTATGAGAAGCATTAATTTTCTATTTAGTTTCTTTTTGTGAGGAATAGGGACATTAGGTTGTCATAAATGGAGGTGGTTTTAATCAGCTGGTGCTCACTATAGGCTGCTACAATAGAGCTGTGTAATATTTTGTACATGAATGGTGTATTTTTAACTAAATAAACACCTACAAGGAAAAAGTAAATACTCTCTGTGACAATATAGAAAGCCAGAAGGTACAAGAGGTAAAGAAAGAAAACATCTACTGGTTATGATTTTAGACATCTTCAACCCCTGTTGGATAAATGTTTGACTAATCAATTTCTAAAATATTAACTGGGAAAACTGCAATATATTTGAAGCATTTTATGTTTTTTTTTCTCATGCTAGAGGAATGACTATGGGTTGTTCATCTAGTCAGAGCAAAGATGGACACTCAACACTAGATATGTTAACTACAGAACAATTTTTTATCCTAGAATATATACCATGTTCTTGTTAAGTAATGTAAAGAAACAAAGCTATTATTTTAATATATACAACAAATAAAAGGCACTCTTTTGGGAAATACTAAAATCAAATTGCTTTCTTTCTCTCTGTTCTTTTAATTTTAAGACTCTGATGTTCCTAAATAAGCTTGTAAGGAAAAGTGAAGGTTGAAATAGGAGTCATAACTCATTTTGTCAAGATGGTGAAAAATATTCTTATAAATGGAATGATACAGAAATAAATGATTATTTTTTTGATTGATGGACTGCATTATGTTGTTCAGATGCAGTGGGGGTAAAAAATAAATCTAACTGTAGTAACTTTTCTCCTGCATAATTTGAATATATATGTCATAATTATGAACATACATATGGTTAATGCTACCAGCAGTAAGATTAACATTTACAAACCAAGAAAATATATTATCAATGTAATTTAAGGTATATTGAAATATAAAATGTGATTAAATAGGATTTCAGACCATGTCCTGGATCACATATTTAATGTACTTAGGCTTTTGTTTACTCTGTAGATATCTCACTACAGTGTTAAAATATGATCGTCTGACCTCACAGGTACTTCTGCATATGAATATCTTCAATTCAAAATGACAGCTTTAATATCAAAAAGTAACTTCAACCTTAATTGAAACATTTTTTTGTATATTGATCCTAGAAAGGATGTACTTAATGAGTTCTAGACTTTTTCTATATTATTCCCAAATTCCAAAATCACCCTTCAGAGAAACTTAAAAAAAAGGGAGTGAGATGAAAACAAGCATTATAGTTTCAAATAACAAGCTGAATTTCCTGGTGCAGAATTTTTTTGGTACCAAGAAGAAGAACTAACTACTTTCATGTCTGCAAACAGAGACACAACAATCTGATTACCCTGTAGTCAGGTGCCACCAAGTCAGCTGGGACTAGTCTTTGTAATAAATTTTCTTAAGATAAACATAAGATTCCATCCCTTACATATTAACTGGTACAATTTGATGTAATACATATAACTGGGTCTGGATGTCACATTCAATGAGAAGTTCACTTCTTTCCTATTAAGTTAGGCTGAACTTCAGATATGAGCTGGATTTTTTTTCCATCATTGATTTTTTTTTTCCCAAAACACTATCTAAAATCTTAGTTATGATGATGGTTAATCAACTCTGTCTGTCTGATAAATCTAATTACTATTTTATTAATTTAATTAATATGTAACTATCTCAAAGTGTTTTTAATGATTTTGTATGATCTTAATTATTAATACTACATTGTGGATTGTGTATGGACTCTTCTGGACACTTTCTGACACTAAAAACTCCCCACAAACATAAAGAACATGGGCTTAGATCCTCAAAGTCAGTTCCTTAAGAAAATTTAGTCCTTTCTTTCCAGTGACCTTGACAGGACTGTACAAGCATAGCTACACTACAAGGACGTAAATCAAGCCTGTACTCAGATTAATGTCCCACCCTTCAACCAGAGCTCCCGAGGATTTAAGCTATATACTGGTGAAAACAGCAATAGATGCTTTACAAGCACATTGGGCTTTTCTGCGGACATTTCTGTTTGACAAGAAAACCAGCCAGTACGGTCACTGATACAGTGGTGGATAGGTTGGAGATGACAAAAGAGGGAAGCAGTATGATATGGTCACTTCAAATCGTATTTTATCTGTTTATTTAAAGCTGTTTATAAATACATGAACAGAGTTTATGAAGCTCCATAATGAATTGAAAATACTTGAAAGAGAGGGCTCTACAGTTAGAATGAGATAGATGAGATAAAGGTAGATACCAATGGTGAAAGAGGAGAGGAGAATGAAAGGGGAAGATTTGATGGGAAGTTTTGTGAAAGTGTGAAAGAAGAAAAGGCTGCAAGGAGGTGAGAAGTGGAGAAAGCATTTTGAAGAGAGAGTAACTGAATGAATATGAAGGTGATGGATAAGAGGAAAAGATATTGTGGAGTCAGAGTCAAAAACCAAAAACAAAATGTAAAAATAATCTGATAAGAAATATTCTTCCTTGCTGATGTCAGTGAAGCTGAATGCGCTGGACAACCACTGATTACCTGCCAAGGTGGAAGTCAACTGACAATTCTTTGCCTAGCAAAATGCAACTGTCCTTGCCCTCTGCTCTGCTGGGGACAGACAAGTAAAACCTTCTGTGAGCTGTGTACTCACACTGTAGTTAAAACTACTCGTCCCCCCGCCCAGGGAAAAAAAAAAAAAACAAAAAAAAACACTATAACAGAACTTACACTTAGTTGTTGAGAGGTCCCAAGAAACTGCTTGTTAACTTCCTAACAGTGCTGCCCTAGCCCTCTGCCAAGAGGAGCTGAGAAACCTGATATTCTCCTTTTCTATGAAAATGTGTGTACATGGTATTTAAAATTTGCTGTCTGTGAGTACTAGAGCATAGAAGCTAAGGATTTACTTTCTGTGAGCATCCATGTGAATGAAACTCAATCACTCAAATGTTCAAGAAGAGCAAATACAAAAGGATTGGGAGGATGGCTGAAGCAAATAGATTTCTAAATTCATAGCTTTCTGGGCTTTGTTGGCTTTTTTTTTTCTTTATTCATCAATCTCCTTTCAATTCCTAGGAAAAGTTTTATTTTTGTCTTCTGAAGTTTGTCACATCATTAGTATAAGGGAAATCTAAGGTATGGTTGCAAAAATGCTTTACTTCTTTTCTAGTGCAATAAGAAACAAACTTAATTGCTAACATTTTATATAGGAATGCTTTCTTTCTCTCCTTCACTCCTTTCCCCACTTTTTTTTTTTTTTTTTTTTTTTTTTTTTTTTTTTTTTTACAGTAATTGCTGTCTGAACCTCAAAGGCTAGAAATCGTTTTTCATCTCATGCATGAAGAATTTTAGTCTGATTGATGACAGCTATGGAACCTTTCCTTAGTCACTAAGCTGCACTAATTTGCAAGCTAAAACAATATTAGCAAATTGTTAATGATCCATGACACTGCTGCAGCAGCCTTAAATGTTATGCTCAGAACTTTCTTACAACTAAAGCAGCTTACCTAAATTCCCACAATGGACACAAAATGAGCTGGCATTTACAAAACAACAACAATAACAAAAAAATAATAATTGTAGAAGTGACAGGCTTGGCTAATGCGGTACATTAGTGTGAATAATTTGTATTGAGGGCATGCGAACAATTAACATTAAAACCCAGACCTAGTTTGTAGCAGTTTGGATTTAATTTTCATGTTGAGTTAAAGCTGTTGCACACATTTCCTGTCTGCACTTAATGGCAGCAATTTTCCTCTATTTCTATCACTCTATGTCTGACTTTTAAAATGAACTTCATTCCTTAAGAAGGAAAATAGAGTCAATTTTAAAAATACACTTGTGATTATCACTTCCCATATTGAAAGAAAATCATATTTCTTTTTCCTTAACGGAGCCCAAAATACTACTTGATAATGTATTTTTGAAGTGTTTTCAGAAATTCTGTTGACTGAGCAATATTCAAATAGTTTCATGTCATCAGAGTGTGTGAGGGCTGGTTTCCAGTCAGCCAGTCAGAGTATGAGAAAACATACACTTTATTTTCACCTATGTATTGACTGACAGCAGAAGGAGTCTGATAAAGCAACACACCCTTTTTAAGCATCCACGTGGCTCACTGTAGATGACAAGAAGAATTTAAACAAAAATATTGCTATTTCTCTAATCACAGGTAAATAAGTTATTGAAAATATTTTATTCTGTGAAAAACTTGAAAATTCAACGCAAACTATTCATGTGTTTCAAATGGAAGATTTTAAATGTCTTAAAACAAAAAAAACATAATATATTTTTATGCTAGCTATGTTGTATTTCATAGTATGTAATAATGATGTTATTAATTATGTTTTCTTTTGAGAAATCAAAAAGGCCCTCCTGAAGGACTGATGCCTTCTGTACAAATATATACAGAGATTGCATCATTCCAGAAGTCTAGCAATGCAAAACAAGATGAAGCTGAATGAATAGAGGACAGTAAGAGGTAATGAAAAATTACATGTTTATGTACATTTTCTTTTGTGTTATTGAATGGTTTCAAACAATTGAAAAAAATAACTCCAAGTAACACACAGCATTTTTTTTCATCAGCTTCATCAATTCTTGAATTTCATGGTCAAACCAAAGGGTATTTTTACACCACCAAATATTATAAATGAGACTTATTCCTCTTCTGCAGTTGGGAAGTTCTGTAGCAAAATATTTTTATGTGGCTTCAGCATTGGACAGTATATTAACATTATGTATACATTCTCTATTAATAATTGTTGTGAATTCTCTATTAATAATTATTATTCTTAGTTTATCTCAAAAATAGTATAGAAATGTATGATGTAACAAGTTATTACACTTCTTTTTTTTTTCCCCTTTATAAGTTACGTAGAGATAAACTCTTATAACTTTCATGATTTTCTTTTGCACTAGTCTCTTTCCATCTGTACTGATGTTGAATGTAAGGTGCATGTATATTCACCAGTATTTTTGTAGCTGAAGGAGGGCTGAAAATAAGAGCTCAGTTTACACGTATCATAAATTTAACACACTATGATTTTATTTGCCACTTTTCATTAAAGTAGGAGAAATAACCATACTGTTCAAGTGACCTAATGAATGTTAATAACAAAGAGGAGTTTTGCAGTTGGAAACTCCTTTCTGTTTAAATTCAGTAAAATCCACTGTTACAATGGTGAAAGATAGAGATGAGTTTAGATGCTTTACCTTTCACTGAGTCTGGACAAAAATACTCTTAGTTGTGGTATAAGTTTTTAATATAATGATTAATCAACCAAATCCTATTTCATCCAAGTTTCTGTCTCTGTCAATGGATTATCTAATAAAGAAATAAGCTAGAAAATTTTGAAGATCTAAATCTGAAGAAATAATGCTTAAATTTTCTGTAGGAGAAGGAGGAAAAGGTCAATATACGTCTCTCAAAATGTTTCTAAGAAAACTATGAGAGAAATTTTACCACACTGAATTTAATCAGAATTTTGTCATTAAGGTTAACAAGATCAAGGTTTCACCTTTTAGTATTTGTTCCTCTGCTGCATGACGGTTATGCAGTAATAGAAAGAGCAGAGAAATGATGAAGCAACATTTATTCTGTGGAAATAAAAAGCATAAAAGGACACTGCTTGAAGATATGATGCTGAATCATCAGGGCTGTCAGCGTGGCCTTTTTGTTTGAAGTTAGGTAAAGAGTGAATTATAAAAGGTTGTCAGGATTAAAGAATAGATTGTTTTAGTAACAACAACAGCAAAAAAAAAAAAAAAAAAAAAAAAGTAAAAAGAGGTTAGACATTTTGAAACCTTTCCTCCAATATATCATTTGAGGTCATATAAAGTCTCTGTTTCTGTTTGATTGTTTTTTTTGTTTGTTTGTTTTTTGTTTTTTTTTTTTGTTTTTTTTTTTTTACTGCAGGACTACCTGTCAATGTCTCTCTGACACAGATCTTGAAAAGTAGCTGTGAATAAACACTTAGAGGCAGGTATACAAAACGTTTTAAACTACAGAATATTTTGTGAGTATGGAGAGATGTCGTTGAGCTGTAAACATTTCTGCATTTTTTTAAACTTATTGCAACTGATTTTGATTAATGCTATTACCACATTCTGATTACCAATAAGTCACTAGATGGATTGTGGATATGGTGGCTTATCACAAAATGTGCTTTTAAGTGAATTTACTTTTTTATAATTGAAAAATATAATGTTATATTTCTATATTAATAGAAAAGGGTAAACAAATTTTAACAGTAGAACTAATCAAACATTCCAACAGCATGTATACCTGTGGTGTTTAATTCTGCACAAACATAAAAGAGTTCTCTAAGCAATTTTTCATTTTACATTTTTTGTTCTAATTTGGAATAAGAGGAGAAAGGAAAAATGAAACTTAAAGTGGAACCATTCTATTTCCTACACATGCTGAGACAAGAAGAACATTATAAAGCAGTATTACCCAGATAATGGTAAAAAGCATAAGGCCTATAACATTTTTTACAGCACACTTTGACTTCCATGCTTTATTTTCCCATTAAATAATTTTACTAATTAATGTTTTTATTTTAGAATTTTGCAACATACAAGAATGCAGCAAACCCAGAAATGCAGTGGTGCTCCTCAATATCTCTACAGAGAACTTAACATTCCATTTGACAGCAAATAACATTTGGAATCTGATCACTGTAGCCTTTTTAAAGTCCAGATTGCTTGTGGCCAAATATATACTTCTCATTCTTACAGCAAAAAATTTTAACAGAAGCTTCCCCCATAGGCAGCATTCCCTGCAAACTCTTGAACTCACTGTTATACATGAAAATGGATTGATTCTTCTGTTTTACTAGGTGCATGGGTGTTTTTTCAAGTGAAAAAATAATGTAACCTTTTTGCCCATCTTTAAAACCTTGCAATACTTACAATACTTGGCAGAGACAGGAACCTTTTCTAGACTTTGAGAAAATATTACCTCTTACATATAAGGTCTTAGGTTTCATCATAGATCCTAGATTAGTTTGAACTTCTGTACAAAGTCCAAGGGAACATTTACTGCAACTTTCCTATAAATTGCTCAAAAATATGAAATATAAAAAGAATGAGGGGAAAATTAAAGAAATGCCACTTTTTAATCAAGCATGTTTGAATATTTTTATGTAACTCCAGTAGGGCTGTAATTCCTTGATTTGGTGATGTGCTATTTGTGGTAGTAGTCTTTCACTTTGACTAATTTGTAGAGTTTCTACATACAAATCATTTTCTAACACCTTGTTTAAACAGCACCTGTTTAAAAGTTGATGAGTTTACTTTGAAGAGGCTTTTGATTTTTTTTTTTATCTATGCACATGAGGATCAAAGTTTCTTGAGCTTAAGTTTGGATTTTGTATTCAAAGAAAATAAGTACAATAAAGAAAACCTAAGTGGGAAATTATTATCATCTTGATTTTTTGGGGAAATGATGAAAAAAATGCAAGCTAGGGCAAGCTAGTTTTGGCTGAATCAGAGTTAGCCAAAAACATTAACTTCAAAACGTATTGACTGAGGTATTCAAATTAACCATGAAGCCATCAGTTTTGTGAGGATGAAACTCTCCCAAGCTTAATTCTGAAAATAGGTGCCATCATTTTATGACCGATCATGGTGAGGTAAACTCTTAGGGCTTAATTATAACACTTTATTCAACTCAACCCTAGCACACGGGGTCAAGTTTGAGTGTGATTTTTAAACTTGTTTTGGGATGGGTTTGAGATGTCTCTCTGTAGGCATAGCTAGGTCTTGAAAAGACGTAGTCTGTAAAAGAGTTAAAGCAGAGCCTGAATGATTAGCTTAATTTGGACAGCTACCTTGCACTTACCTGTATAGTTACATGACATGAATCCAGCTGATGAGCTGACTCGTTTTAGTCAGATTGGCGTTGCCAGTGGCTTCCCCGGACTCTGAGATGATGCTCTTCATGTATTTTGTGCTTACCTCATTAACGACATTCAAACTCACTGCTGGCTTTAACCTCTCAAGGTTAAAGGTGAAAGGAAAGGCTTGTTACTGGGGAATATGTCAGTGGTTAGCAAATTCCTCCATCTGCAGGAGTCAGCAATAACTAGATGGAGAAAAGGATTTCAGTTTCAGTGGTGGATTCTCATCAGCTACTCTTGCTACTGGAAGATTATTGGGTCAAGGTACAAATAACGTCTTTCTTATTCCAGATCTAAGCTCATCGTTGAAAAGAAAATCTCAGTTCTGTATTCTTTACTGCCTCTGTTTAACTGACATGCCTGACAAAATAGGTTTACTGCTGGCTAACCTCATGAACAAATCGTCCATTTTCTCAGAAAGAAGATGCCGGAACTGCTATATCAGATCCAGCCAAGCTGCCAGAGCAAAGCAGGCTGGCTCAGGATTTGAGTTCCTGAGTTCAAAGAAGGCAGGTAAAACACAATAATAATAATGGTCTTTTTGACCAGCAGCAGCTTGTGTACTTGCATATGCTTATATATAGTTGATTCAATTACTGTAAAAGTGATTCTGTTTAATTCTAATGGTAGTATCAGTATTATTTGGAACTGAGTTTTTTTATTTTTTATTTTTTTCCCAGTGAGGAAATTTATTCTTCAAAAAAAGTCTTTGAATAGCCAAAATTGTCTGTATAATGGTAGAAGTATTACACAGATACCATACTGACCAAAACTATATTCTGAAAATTCAAGAAAGTAGATATATTTTGGAAGGACCTTTTAAATACAATTATTTTATCCTTCTATTTAGAGTCATTTTTTTGGTCAGTCAGCTATTTTTGTGGATAAAATACCCTCAAAGTAAATTAAAAATGTCATTCTAAGCTGTGAGGCTAAGCATTTCTTGACTTTCCTGACTTTCTGTCTCTGCCATTCCCCTCGTTATTGATTTAATTATGAAAAAGAAAAAAAATCACTTTTAGACTTCTCAGAAGTAATTTCCTCAATTTTTTATAATTTGATTACTGAACTGACAAAGTATTTAATATTAAATGACAGAGTAAAATTTATCACCTCTTTTTTTATTATTCCTTCTACCAGTGACTAGCAAAACACAATATAATAGGTAAAAAGGGACATTTGATACCAGATGGATTTTTTTTTTTTTTTTTTGAGAAAGAAGTACACGTTCTTGATGTAATCAGAGGGTTGGTTTTTCAGTGTAATCAATGTAGCATTTTTTCACTTGGTCTGCATGAAGTGCAATGTTGCTGTTAATCTTTAAGTCCATCGAGACCTAACTTCTGCAGATGATCGCAGATTGTTTTCAGATGAGCAAGTTGACTGAGGATCAATATGAACAAGATGGAAGTCAGGCTAGCAAGTGGTAGCTATCAGGATAAATAAGTAGAAGATGAAAATAGTTTTTCTATCGGAATTCTTTTTGCCCTTAGCCAATATGATCTGTAGCTTCACTCCACTATTGGAACTATAATGAAGCCTGGAGTTGAGAGAAAGAACTGAGGGTTTTCTTTGCCTTAAGAAGATGTAAATACTTAAGAAAAATTATATTTTTCCAATCAAAAATCTTGACCAGTGTATAAAAGTGAAAGTTAACTGATCACACAGTTGAGATTCATGCTCATGAGTGAGTCATACAAGAACTGTGGAAGTGCTTCTAAGAAGTCTGCAATCATGGTGTATCCTATTACCAAACAGAAAAGAAAAGAACACATTGCAACCTTCACCTAACCTGCTTTCATAACTTTTCCATAAGTGGAATTTATTGCACACTTATTTATAGTTATTAATATAATGGAAGAATACTAATGAGAAACTAATAGAAAATCCCTCTTTAAAAAGCTAGCTGGAGACAATTTGCCTGATAGGATTCATCTTAAAAAGACTAAAGTTCAAATTTGTAACACTTTTTCTTTTCTTTTTTTTTTTTTTTTTTTTTTTTTTTTTTTTTTTTAATATCTGTATGCTGCCTGTAAGTTTAATTGTGCTAAACTGTGGAAGGAGAATACTTTGTAAATGTCACCTGAGAAAGCAGTACAAAATGTTTAGACAGATAGTCTTAAAAAACAAGGCAATTTCTCTTTCCAAATAGGTAAATAATATCTAGGATTTAAAATGAACCTTAAAGACTGACTTTAAAAATATTTTAAGGCATTAACTTGACACCTTTTTCTGTTGCTTTTACAGCTGATTCTTATTTCATTTTTAAAAGTTAGAGACAATTGGACAGAAAGAGCAATGGCAATTATGGGAAAGTATAGCTGAAATTGTAGTGACTTTGGTGGTTTCCTGGCATTCCATCAGCCCTCTCTTACCAAATAAAGCCTCTGTTGGTACGAAAGCCTTGCGAAGGTGGCCCTTTTGGCTGGGAGAGTTTTTTAGTTTTGGGTTTTTGTTGTTGTTGTTTTTCTATTTTGCAACTGTTGATGTCATATTCATAATAGTTACATTCCTGAAATCAGACAAAAGAAAACAGCATGTTTCTCTGTATAAGGGTATATTTACTTTTCTCTAAAGTTTAAACGAAATCTACATAACTAAAAACAGTCTAGGTGACTTTCTAGGCAACTTAAATTCATTATATGCCGCAGTCACATTCAGATTCAAAATACTAGTAGTGGTAGAGGAAAACTTCAACACTTTAGGAACAATATGGAAGCAATATGGACAATATGGAAAAAAACATGTTAAATAACATATTTGAGACAGTGTATTTATATTGCTAGAAGACAGTGTGAAAACAAATCATGGACGGAGCTGTTTTTTTTTATAAAACTAGAAATAAAACTCATGCAACTATACCTCAATCTATAAAAGAGAGATCAATATCCTCAGCTTGTGAAATTTAAAAGTATAATGAAGGTAGAGTGTGGAAATCTTTATTGGCATGTCTTTAAGATGTTTTATTAGTGATTAAAAATATTGAAATCTTCTACTTTTATTTCTGATGAGTGAAAATATATACATTTGAGGGAAAAATAAGTTAAATTCATGAATATTTTAAATATGTGCAGATTTGGAAAGTAATCATTTTTAGTCACTTAGAAATTTTACGTAGAATTATTTACTAACCATTAGTCTGGAAAATTGTCTTATTTCTTTTTTTCACTAGGTTTACTTACTTTTTTCATATCTCCCTTTTGTATATTAGAACTGAAAATAGAGTATAAAATATGAATAAAGGAAAATCAATAATATTTTCAAATGACATAATAGTTAAAAAATCTGTTAATGATAACTTCCTTTTTGAGAAAGGGAATTACCATGTAAGAATTCTTGCATAATTTTTTAAATAAATAAAATTGTTGGTCACTTAAAAACATAGTTGTCTCTTTGTACAAAACGGAGTAAAATCATTCTTTGCTTCGGCAAAATCTTGCAGAAATATTATTCTACTGAAAAAATCAATGGATTTTTTTCTGGATTCCTGCTTTAAAACTTTTCAGCAGCTTTTTGCATCAGTTAAGATTATTTTAGGACCATACCTGCTATGCGCTCAGTATGGTGAACTACTTTGTCATATACGCATCTTTGAATTCTCTTTCTTGGCAACAGAGCTTCAGAATTTTCTCTCTTTGCAAATGGTTTCTGCTTCTTCAGATTTTTCTAGAGGTGAGGAATGTACTTGGAATATGGAATAACAGTACGTAGATATGGTCAAGTCACTGTTAAATCCTGTCTCTTTCTGTGGCTTTAATGGGAGGCAAAGTATGATAAAAGCGATATGAATGTTCCCTGTTTGTATCCCACTGTTAAGTCAAAGTCACCTTAACCTGCACACACTTATCAGGGAACTAGCGGACATTTCTTACATGCATTTCTTTCTACAAATATCATAGTGAAGAAAGGAGCCAATTTAATTTATCATGTCTTTCTCCAACAGACTTCTGGCCTCTTTCAGTTAATAAAGAGGAAGTAGACCTTTAATTTCGTACAAGCTTAGCATTTATTAATAATAAGAACACATTTTGAACATCAAATATCAGGATATTATGAACAGTTAAAAGAAAAGAAGTGGCAGACATTTTAATTATATTATTATCAGTTGTGGTTTATATTTGTGTCCATTAATCCTTGTCAATATGATTTCATTGTGTGGTTTGTAGTATTTTTTTAAAATTAAATTCTGCATATATTTTACTCCTTTTAAGAAATGTCAGGAAAGAGTCATCTGGGATACATGAACTATAACCTTTGATCATAGTAAATGCTGAACATTAGCAATGAGTTGTATTTTCCTTTTGCATGAGTATCATTCATCCAACTTCAATGTTGTTTTTCTACTGCTGCCGTGAGGGTAGAATAAGGCAGGCGTTTTTATTTTGATTTCCCCCCCCCCCTGCTTTCATTTGACCAAATTCACAATGGGTTACAGGAGATATATAAATGAATAGACAGATCATATAAAAAATATGAAGATACAAAATATGATTAAATAATGTTAGGCATCTGATACAAACTGACAAGAATCATACATGAACGTATAACTAGGCGACTTTGTAAAAAGTTTCCTGCATAATGCAGCTGATAGAATAAAGTAGCATCACTGGAACTGATACATACTCTAGATTGAATATATATTCACAGATTATTTTGATAGAGGTACTCTTTAGGCTGAATTAGGGAGAAAGTAAGGAATCTTTCTGTTGTATGAGCAAAGGCTCTCTGATTTGAATACAGACAGACAACGTCAATTTATAAAGGCAAATGTTGGTAAATTGGGGAAAAAGTCTTTTGGA